>NC_057798.1:592705323-592980655 GCF_018294505.1 Triticum aestivum | reverse complement strand
CCGCTCCAACGGCATTACTGTTTGATGATATTTTTTTAAAAAAATTACTGTCTTATAAAAAAAATTACTGTCTTATAAAAAAATTACTGTCTTATAAAAAAATATTACTGTCTTATAAAAAAAATTATTGTTATGATTTAAACAAGTTTGAACATATTTAAAAACAAATAAGTATGAAACAGCATTTTAAAATGCATAATTTTTTTTTGTGGAGCCTAGGAATCGAACCCAGGACCTCCTGGTGTGAGAACTGGCACCTGACCAGTCGAGCTTGTAGAGGGGAGCTGATGTGGATGAGGTCACGTGGGTGATAACCTGTTGGCTCGAGCGGAAATAAAAAAAATACTAATGGCGCACCAAGCCGTGGTGCGCCATTAGCATGTATATACTTATGGCACACCGTGGGGTGGTGCGCCATTAGTATTGTGCCCCCCTACTTCGGCCGAGCACTCGCCCTCGATCCCCTTCCCCTCTCCTCTCCCTCGCCCGAGCCCTCGCCCTCGATCCCCTTCCCCTCTCCTCTCCCGACGCCGCCGCCCTGCCGCCCTCGACGCCGGCCAGATCCGCCGCCACCTCTGCTCGAGCTGCTCCCATCGACCACGCCGCTGCTCGCGTGCTTCTTCTCTCCCGCGACCCCGCGACCCCGACATCATCCCCGCGACCACCGTCGTCCCCGCGACCACCGGCCCTCCTCCGCCGCGACGACCAGGCGCCGCCGTCCGCGGACCACCTCGAGCTCTATCCCCGTCCGCGTGAAGATCCCCTCCACTCCGCGGGCAGGGGCTCTTCTCCTGCCGCTTCAGCTACAAGAGGAGAGGAGCACCGACCAGCCACCACCGACGGACGCCTCCATCCCCCCTTCCTCCTTCGCCCGCCCGAGTCCTCCCCTTCGACGCCAAGCAAGCAGAGCGGCTCCTCCTCTCCCTCGACGCCAAGCCAGGTGAGCTGCCCCCTCCCCCCTCGGCTGCTTGGTTCTATCCATCCTAACCCTAGCCCCTTCTCCATTGCAGCAGCCCGCCACACTCCTCTCGAGGAGGAGAGGAGAGGAGAAACCCGCGCAGCGCCGTCATTTCCCCCACGGCCTCGGCACCGTCTCCTCCCCTCCAAGCTCCATTAAATCCAAGCTGCTGCTAAGGTGAGCTTTTGCATCTGAATTCTCCTCCTCTCCTCCCCTCGGCACCTATGTACTCATTTTGCATCTGAATTTATTTGGATCCATTGCACCTTTGCGTTACAAATTATGAAACTGATGCAATTTGTCAAATTATCAAAACAGAATTTTGATCTCACACTCTCAAAAACTAGTTCAAAGTAATTCAAACTACTCAATTTATGTGCAGATAGGCAAACGGCTTCAGTTTGACACAAATTAGCACGGCGTTCAGTTTAATTTGTCACACAAAATTTCATGGATTTTTTTTCCTGAAAAACATGTGAAAATAACTTTGTCAACAATCTGCTCCCATTGACTTGCCCCCTCCAGAAACTAACTGTCAATGAGAAAAACAGAATTAGGAATTTCTGATAGGTTGTATGCTTTGTAAAAATAATCGGCAATATTCTCTATCTCTTCTGGATGTCCTACTGCTAACACAATAGATGCTACTGCTTTCTCTATCTCTTTTTACAATTGGTGTAATCTTTGGTTAGTACTGATGGTATGGTAGTATGATTTTCATGGTGGGTGTGGAACCACCTATATATATATTTACTATGAATGCTTAAGAGCACAGCTGAAATGAGTGAACCAAATGATACTACTTCCATTGGAGCGAGCTAATCCTTACTTATCAAAATTACTTCGCATTGAACGTAATTCGTTTATGAGATTTTCTTTTTGTTGATTTGCAGCGATCCTCTGTTTGATCAAAATTTACTCAGTTCTGTTTTGTCAGACTGATATTGACTATACTGTTTAGTTTATACACTAGTTACCCAGAAAGTTGGTCTTCCTCCTAGCAAGAATATACAGTATTAGATAATACATGATGGACAGTACTACTTGTCTATTTACAATGAGACAGGGGGCCTGTGGTATCATTATGGGGCTGTGCTGCTGTATTATGCCTATAAAAACACTTGTTCGGTCAATTAAACAGGGCATTGAAAATTGACAGGGCATTTTTGTTTTCTGTTGAACCTAAGCAATTTCATACGCTTGACAAAGTTGATGCTTTATTCCTGATGTATAATTTGTTTGTCACATGCTACTGTTGATCCCAAGTTTGATGCATAACAATTGTTGTATGAGTTCTCCAAATGAACAGGAGTACTCCTCTATTTTGATATGAAATCACCATGATAGGTCCACATGCTACTGTTGTCAACATGATAAATAGTTTCAGTTAGTTACCTCTAAAACTATTCTTAATTAACTGATGATTTGCTACAACCAGTGCATGCATGCCTTTTTTCTTCTTCATTTTTAGTAAAGTGCTCTGTTCTGGGTCATGGACTTTGTGCCATGGACCAGTGCATGCATGCTGCTGCTGCTGTACTACTTGTCAAGTGATGCTGCTGCTGCTATCTGCGAGTTGTTGCTGCTAGTTGTGATTTTGTCAAGTGATGCTGCTGCTACTTGTGATCTTCTAAAATAACCCCTTTCTCCTGAAACATTGATTAATTTCCGTTTCGGTTGAGAAATGGGGCACTCCTAGGTCAAGAAAATTAGCAAAGGTCATGCCCAATTTTCTTGACCTAGAAGGTGCCCGATTCTCAACCGAAATAAAAATTAATTTGCTTTAGTGGTTGGATTAGTTTAGTATTTTATTCACACACTCAGACACCCTTGCTTGCCATGTGTGATAGAGAGATAGTGAGAGGAGACAATAAGCTATCTGCAGCTTAATTTGCATTGCATACTAGCTAGATAGCTTTTGTTTTTCAGGACCAACCGAACAATACATACATATACCTGTAGGCACCAGCTTAATTTCCAAGGCAGGACAATTACTTGCTTCATTATATTCATCCATCCATCCATTTTGCATCATGTACAGAACCAAAAATAATCGGAGTTTCTGTCTGGCTTCAGAAGTCATAACACATGCATTTGGGTAACCCTAAATGTCAAAATTGCACAAGTCTAGACCCCTTTATGCCATATACTTTCTATTTTTCTTCATCGGAGTTCGACTACGCATTAACCCAATGTGTGCATGACTCGATGGTCCAGGAAGGAAATCGTTTCCTTTCATCAGCTAGAAAAACTACCAACGTTTCAAAACTGCAACTTGATGAAGATTGGAGTATATCTTAATAAGTTTACCCTGTTGGGGCACATCACATACACACATTTGCTCAAGTCCACTCTGGCCCATGTAGAGTTGAAACCCAGTTTAGTTCCTTGTATCACTTGTCGCTGAAAACCGTTTGATTGTTTTCACGGAAATGATTTACAAGTTCAGCAAGTGATGAGGTGTGAGAATAACATATTCATTAGGGTAGGCGTCTCCTGCCCTATGCTGAATGTGGTGCAATTTTCGACGCAGATTCATAATTTGCAGCTTAGCTTATCTCTTGGCCCTCCAATTAAAATATAGGGGTTGACCTTCACCACGGCCAAAGCTTCTCTGCATCTATATATAATGGACATTCCCTAGCTTCTGAACAATCAACACAAAGCAGCAGGCCTGAGTGTCTCCAATAGTCATCCTTGTGTTTGTGTAGGTTTTCTTTCCTTGGTCCATTGAGCCTTCATTCATGGTTATGAATGATATGCAATGATCAGCCTGCTAGCGTTTATCCTCTCCGCGTGTTTGAACACCCTGCGGTGTAGTAAAAAGTAATTACAGATACACTCACCCACATAAGTATTCAACACAATGAAAAAATAGTACAAATTAAGGAAAGGCAATACCATTTCAGACGCTTGTCTTATAAAAAGAAGAGTGAACTTTCTAGACACACCCCTCAAGAACTAGGCTACCCTGAGAACGTGGACTTGGACCTTAGCAACAACACACTAACAGGTTCTATCCCAAAACACCTAGGCAATATCACAAACATCTCTCAATTGTTCCTTGACAATAACCAACTTTTTGGCGACATTCCTCGAGAATTAGGTTATTTGGTCAACTTAGAGATCTTGTTCCTTGAGAATAACCAACTTTTTGACCAAACTTTGTTTCTATTTAGAGAGAAACATGGCCCACAACGATGAGGCCGGGGGTTCGGGCGGCAAGGCATTCTGGGAGCTGTCCCAGGAGATGGAGGAACAACCTCACTTGTATGAGGCCGCCGCCTTCCCCACCGATCCTGAGACCACGGATGGTGCCGCCGAGGATGACCACACTAATGCCACCACTGATGGTGCCGCCGAGGATGCCACCACTGATGATGGCAGCGCATGCACAGATGGCAGCCAACCGAAGAGGCAACGGAAGGACCGGTGCCCGATCGTGCTCCGCACCCTCAAGGAGGAAGTTACTGAAGTGGACTCCAACGGGAATCCAACGGTGCCTGAACGAATAGTCAAGGGGTACTCGCTTCAGCTCGGGTGCATTGTCCGGAGCACCGTCTCGATCAACACCAAGAACCTGAGGCATCCTGACCGAGGGAATTTGCGCAACCTCCTCTTCACGAAGCTGCATGAACGATACAAGTTCCCCGCTGAATTTGAAAACACAAGCCTCAAAGGGAATAAAGTGAACAATGCTGCCCTCACGAAGATGAGCAAGGCCCTGTCTACTTGGAAAAGCAATGTGAAGAGAATGATCGAGAAAGGTGAGAGTTATCAGAAGATCAAGGAGAAAAATCCTTCGATCACCGAAGATGACTACAACGACTTCAAGATCAATTGCTCGAGCACCACAAGCTCCCAATCAAGTGAGTGGGGGAAACAAATGCGGGAGCTGAACATAGGGGAACACACACTCGGTCCCGGCGGTTACAGAGTGGCGGAGCCTATATGGGACAAGGAGGACGCGGACCGTGCCGAGCAAGGCCTACCGCCCCGCTTCGAGAAATACAGCGGTAACAAGCAGACTAGGAACTATGTCAGGGCCTGGTACAAGGAGGACCCGATAACAAAGGAGCTTACCATGGATCCGAAGACCAGGGCGCTTGAGCTTGTTCTGGTAAGGAATACACCCCCGCGTAATTAGCTCCATATGGTTGCATTCTAATTAATGAAGCCAAATTTCTAAATCGTTCACATTCCTTCCGCAGGCGACTGAAAGCAGTAGCGCGGAGTCGACTAAGAGCAACCCTTGGGACACCACTCTAAATAGGGGGTTGAATGTAATGAAGAACAAGGATAAGCTCAGTAAGCCGACGTCAGCTGGTCGTGTGGCCGGCAAAGGCTTGTCGACAAAATGGGGGTCATACTATACCGCTGGTGTGCGGAAGGAGAAAAAGACCAGCTTGGAAAGCTAGGCGCGAGAGGTTCAAGAACTCAAGGCATACGTGGCGCGGATTCCGGAGATTGTCCAAGAGCAAGTGGAACAATGACTCGGAGCGACGATCACCGCCCTTGTGCCTACCTTCATCTCGGGGTTGAGTGCGTGGATTGCGGGCGGCCAACAGGGGCCGCCCCCGATTCCTAGCTTCACGGCCAGCAACTCGCATAATGCAATGGCGGGGCCATTGGTGCCTCCGGCGGAGGCGGCATTGGTGTCTCCGACACCGGCACGGGAGCTTAATGCACCCAGGTGTACGCCGGCCAGCACCTCTTCACCAAGCGGCCCCTCCGTCAACTGCACGCCCGCCGTTGGCGGTGCCTCGACATTAGCCGAGCTCGACGCCATCATCACGGTAACTAATTAAGCCTCTCTCGGCCGAGGACTTCATCTCCTTGCCTTTGACTGGGCATCCCTGACGCCCTACATGTTTTCGCAGGGCACCGCCGACGTTCCGTGCACTCTCCTCCACTTCGTGAACAACGAGTTGGTCGATGTCGCCAAGGGAAAAATCGTTCAACCGGGCAACCCTTTGTTCCACGGTACCTAGATGCCACCCAACTTGTTTAGGGTTCAACTGGTTCGGGTGCTGCCAGGCTGCAACGACTTGTTACCTCCGATTCGACCCGTCGGGGCCGACGATGAAGACGTGATGACCCTCAGCGCCTGCCTGAGCTGGCCCCTGCTTTGGCCGAAGAGCCAGATTCGTTTGGGGGCGGGGGACACCACCCCAAAGACAACACCGCCAGTCGTGCCGGCGCCAAGTCGGCCCCATGGCAAGACCGCCGTAACGGTGCCGGACATCCCTATGCCACTGGATCCAAACATGCATATGGCACAGGATCAGAACGACGACGACGACGACGATGATACATTTGGCAATGTCGATCAGTACTTTGCCGAGCATGGGTACGATGGCGACTTCATGGGGCCTCCTTCTCAAGAACCAAACCCAACAAAAGACGTGTGCGATCTAGCTCGTACCGCGGAGAAGCCAAGTTGCAACAGGCGCCGTCTGGCGTTCAGCTCTCAGGAGACGCCTCCAGCTGCCGACTTCACCGAGCCTCAGATAGGCGAGGTGCGAAATATTATCAGCCCCAACACACTCAAGAAGGCGGTCTGTGAGCAGAACTTGGTCCCATTACAGGAGAAGAAGAAGGCACGCAAAAGAAAGACTAAGAAGGGTGCGAGCCAGCCGGCACCGAGTACGATCCGTGCTCAGGACGGGCCACCTTCACCGCAGGATATCTCGAGGAGGGTGCATGTGGCGGGTAGGGCGATGCTACCGACAAATATGCTCAATGCTGCAACCGGTGCTATGCGGAGTCTGCATGACAGTGTTCTTGCTTTGGAGAAGCGGCGTCTCAGAGAGAAGGATGTGGCATACCCGGTTTTCGCGGCCAAGGTGCCAGAGGGCAAGGGCTTTGTGGATAACTCCATCGGGCGTACGATCGTCCTGCGTTTTGATGACATCCACGCTATGTTGAACCTTCATCCGCTGCACTACACCTTCGTTCGGCTATTTTCGCTGAGTATGGAGATGCGGATCATTCGCGACAAGACCCCGGACATCGTGATAGTCGACCCCTTCTACATGCGTGCCAAGATCTTGGGCAGCGCTGGGGACCGGCAAGTCGCGAGTTCTTACCTCCAAGGCGTCATTCTGGCAAACCAAGATAAGGATAACTTCCTCGTGCCTTTCTTTCTCGAGTAAGTCCTCCCCTCAACCGGCCCGTAACATATGAATTCTTACATTTCGATCATTTTTCTTTTAACATTCCGTGTTTTCTGCAGTGACACACGTTGCACGCTCATCCTCCTAAGCCCCAAATATTCTATGGCCACGTATTTCGACCCGGACCGTCAGTCGAACGTAGACTACACAAATGTCAAGAAGGTTCTTGATGATGTTCTCCCCGGCTACGCCCAATCTGGAGGCACCTTCACCAGGCCTATTCGTAAGTACGGCAAGCACGTGTTCTCCCACAATACGATGTTCTGCTGCGTCAAGCAGCTGCCTGGCGGTCAGAAGGGTGCCTACTACGACATCCATCACATGCGGGCGATCGTACGGGACCATCATCAACTTCTTCTACCGAGTAAACTCAAAGATTGGGCCGCGAGCGTGTCGGCAATCCAGGACGCGGACCTCCGACAAGAATTCTTTCGCATCAAGTCGGAGTTTGCGGAAATCATCCATCAAGATGTCCTTCGTACCTCGGGGCAGTTCTACCTCAGAAATCAACCGTCCAACAGTGACATCGACACAATGCTACAAATGTAGGATGACAACGCCCGTTCTTTCATGAGTCCCACGATAGACGGCGGCTTCATCCACGCTCCGGTCCCTTGAGTCGAGTTGTCTAGTTCTGAAACATCGATTGGCTCATGTTGTAATTAAACTTTAATGAACTTGTAGTATGTCTCTTTGGTTTCGAGAGTCGTTCAACTTAGATGTAATCGATGCTATTAATGTCTTGCTTTTCTCTTCCGATCGTTCTGTTGCATACTTATATATTGCTTATGTATTGTCTGTGAATTGGTACTAACGTTTCGTTTGGCTAGTGCATAGCGATGCCGACGTATGTCGTGTACAAGGGTAAGGTTCCCGGAGTCTACGATGACTGGGAGGAGTGTCGGAGACAGGTTCACCGATTCAGCGGTAACAGTTACAAAGGGTACACCACTAGGGCCGAGGCCGAATCTAGATACGCCTGCTATCTAGTGGGACAGGGGAGGGAGCGTTGGAGGAACCGGATGAAGACGAGTTTCATCGTGATGATGCTCATCGTGATGACCGCAACTCTCTTCTATGTGATGGTAGTTTAGATGATCGATATCGACTTGTAATGTGAAGACAGACTCGCTACTCGCGGTCTCGAGACTTGTAATATAATGTTCTATCTTTGTTCGGTGTTTTCAATTCGGAGACTAATATGATGAATTGTATTCGGAGACTAATATGATGAATTGTATTCAAAGACTATACATTTGATGAATCTGTTGTTGATGTGTGCTGTCTATATTTTGTCAAACTATACATTTTGTAACCTGTGCAAAAAACAGAAAATAAAAAAACAAAAAAAAAACTAATATTCATACTAATGGCGCATCACATGACAGTGCGCCATTAGTATGACAGTGCATACTAATGGCGCATCACTGGGCAGTGCGCCATTAGTATGCCGCGGTTACTAATGGCGCATCCAGAGGTGGTGCGCCATTAGTATGCCAAAGCACCTGGGTATACATGGCCCCTGGGAGGCATACTAATGGCGCGCCCTGGCATATACTAATGGCGCACCCAAGGTGCGCCATTAGTATACCAGATACTAATGGCGCACCAGGTGGTGCGCCATTAGTAAAAATTACTAATGGCGTGCTATCAATGGCGCACCACGGATGCGCCATTAATAGCCATAATAGGTGCGCCATTAGTAGGGGTTTTTCTAGTAGTGTGTGTTTCTTTTGATCCAGCTCCACCTAATGAATCTTGTCCTCTACAAGCATCACATTTTTATAAATGCTTTGTGCTGTGACTCAAGAATCAAACCCATTCACGACAAATTCCAGAAGCCCTTCTTGAAAATTGATGTCAAAGGGGGAGAGAGAGATCACATCAAAGCTTATCACTTAGAGAGATCACATCAAAGCTTATCACTTCCAAAGGGAGAGAGAGTATCACTTCCATAGGGGGAGAGAGAGATCTCCAGGGGAGAGACTACTCAAGAAGAGAGTATTTCTCAAGGGTCCCAGATGCTTGGTGTTCAAGAGGAGAGATGCCACATGTCTTCTTGAAGGGAAAGACATGTTCTTATGTGCTTGTTTGCATTAGCTCTGATTTTCTGTTCCCTATCTTCTCCCAGTATCCCATGCTAGATTCAGGGGGAGCAAGACATCTAAGGGAAAGAAATCATTTAAATTCATTGCATATATTTACCTTTGGGGACATGTCTAATCCAATGTAGTACTCAGTACTCACTATCTACATGTCATCCCAGTCTTGGTACTCTTGTGGTTTCTTTCTGTTTGCTCTGGCTAGTAGGTGTATCTGTGTTATCTAACCTTGTTTACGCAGGTTCATTCCATCCTAAGCCAACTCAAGATCACAAGGTAAGTATATGCATCACAATCATGTGTATGAGGAATTCTTGCTGCTGTACATACTGTTTGCAAGAAGGACTCATGAGCATGAAGGTATTTATTTTAATATCCTTTGCTCTGATGCATATGGCCAAGATACATGTAACACATTGCTTACTCTGTAATGTTCATGCATTCACATACTTCTATATTCCATATTCACATGATTGCATACATGTAGGGGGAGCTTATGCTTGTTACATGTCTTTCCAAAGCTTTACTTGCTATTATCTATACCTTTATCTAAAGCTTTGATGTATGTTGCCATCAATTACCAAAAAGGGGGAGATTGAAAGCACAAGTGCTCCCTAGGTGGTTTTGGTAATTAATGTCAACATGTCTCTTGTTGGACTAACACTTTTATCAAGTATATTTCAGACAAGTTCAACAATGGAGTGGCATGGACTAAAGGATGTGGAACCCCTTCATGATGCTAAGGACAAAGGATTGGCTCAAGCTTCAAGATCAAGACTCTGAATTTTTATATTTTAATGATCCAAGATCACATTGAGTCTATAGGAAAAGCCAATACTATCAAGAAGGGATGAGGTGTTGCTTAATGAGTTTCTTTCTCCACAGTGCTTAGAGATATGTTCCAAAGCCCTCAACTAGTTTCCCACATCCACATATGTCCTAAACCTAAAGTATGACTCGGCCCCACCGATTCTTTCTATCCGGTGCCACCGAGTTCAGATGTCATAGCCACTGCCACAAACCCTAGGCAAATCGGTCTCACCAATAGGGATCTCGGTCTCACCGAGATGGGATTGTAATCTCTCTGTGTATGTCTATTATCAAAATCGGTCTCACCGAGCTTGAGGAATCGGTACTACCGAGATTATAATGCAAACTCTCTGGACAACTTATTACCAAAATCGGTCTCACCGAGTTTGAGTAATCGGTCCCACCGAGTTTGCCTGACCAACTCTCTGGTTAGCTTATTACCAAAGTCGGTCTCATCGAGTTTGTGTAATTGGTCTCATCGAGATTATGTTATGCCCTAACCCTAACCATATCGGTCCTACCGAGTTGCATTTCGGTCCCACCGAAAACCCTAACGGTCACATTGTTTACTGAATCGGTCCGACCGAGTTTGTTGATTTGGTCCCACCGAGATTGGTAAATTGTGTGTAAAGGTTAGATTTTGTGTAGAGGCTATATATACCCCTCCACCTCCTCTTCATTCATGGAGAGAGCCATCAGAAAAAACCTACACTTCCAACTTACCATTTCTGAGAGAGAACTACCTACTCATGTGTTGAGGCCAAGATATTCCATTCCTACCATATGAATCTTGATCTCTAGCCTTCCCCAAGTTGATTTCCACTCAAATCTTCTTTCCACCAGATCCAAATCCTATGAGAGAGAGTTGAGTGTTGGGGAGACTATTATTTGAAGCACAAGAGCAAGGAGTTCATCATCAACGCACCATTTGTTACTTCTTGGAGAGTGGTGTCTCCTAGATTGGCTAGGTGTCACTTGGGAGCCTCCGACAAGATTGTGGAGTTGAACCAAGGAGTTTGTAAGGGCAAGGAGATCGCCTACTTCGTGAAGATCTACCGCTAGTGAGGCAAGTCCTTCGTGGACGACGACCATGGTGGGATAGACAAGGTTGCTTCTTCATGGACCCTTCTTGGGTGGAGCCCTCCGTGGACTCGCGCAACTGTTATCCTTCGTGGGTTGAAGTCTCCATCAACGTGGATGTACGATAGCACCACCTATCGGAACCACGACAAAAACATCTGTATCTCCAATTGCGTTTGAATCCTCCAAACCGTTCCCTTTACATTCTTGCAAGTTGCATGCTTTACTTTCCGCTGCTCATATACTCTTTGCATGCTTGCTTGTTATGTATTGTAAATGTTAAACTTGCGCCTAAACTCCACTTAAACATAAAGAAGTTAAAACTGCAACTTTAGTACTTAGTGTCTAATCACCCCCCTCTAGACACCTCTTCTCAAGATCCTACAACTTGACACTCACTTAGCCTGACCTGCAGTACATCGTTCAGCAGGTGTGTCTCCATATGCACGCCCCTCGCGACACTCGCTGGAACCTGGTGAAGCGGATTCTTCGGTACATCCGCGGCACCACGGCTCTGGGTCTTACGTTGACGGCTTCGCCCTCGACTGACCTGGTCGCCTACAGTGACGCCGATTGGGCTGGCTGCCCGGACACGCGATGCTCGACTTCAGGCTACTGCGTCTACCTGGGGCCCTCGCTCATATCATGGTCGTCTAAACGACAACCTATGGTATCACGCTCCAGTGCCGAGGACGAGTATCCTGATGTGGCAAATGTCGTCGCCGAGTGCTCGTGGCTAAGCTAGCTTCTCCAGGAGTTGCTCCTGGACGTCCAGAAGGCCACCATTGTCTATTGTGACAATGTCTCTGCGGTCTACCTCTCCGCCAACCCCGTTCATCATCGTCGCACGAAGCACATTGAGCTCGACATTCACTTCGTGCGAGAGCAAGTGGCTTTTGGGCGCGTCCACGTTCTTCATGTTCCCACTGCTCAGCAGTTTGCCGATGTCATGACGAAGGGGTTACCGATGCTTACATTTGAGGAGTTTCGGTCCAGTCTATGTGTCACTGGTGACGCATCGACTGCGGGGAGGGGGGGGGTGAACATATCTGTACATGTATATGTTAGGATAATCTCCTACCGGCCCCGCCTCTAGTTTCCTTGTATAGATGAGGTTGTACCCATATATACGTGCACCGTGCACCCGATCAACACATCGAGAGTTGCATTGCCTTCAATACACACCAGGGAAAATATATAATAGAGCACTTGCACTGAGGCCCTCTCTATTTAGCCATCCATTTCCCGCATCATGATTCATGCAAGTACATTTCTCTTTTTTGTTTCTCCCACATAGAACACATCTTGAAGTTTCAAACCTATGCAGTGTGGCAAGCTTTCTAAATAGAATCTAGGATAAATCTATCAAGTATTTTTGTCAAACATAAATATACGAAATACGTTTTGTTTGATTAAAAAAAAATCAGATTTTTAGTATTTATGCGAGACAAAAAATTCTGAAAGATTTTCTAGTTAGAAAGCTTTACCACGATGCAAAGGTTTGAACTTCAAGATATGTTTTATATGAGAGAAAAAAAAGAAAATTTCATATAGAAAGTTAGTTATGTCGCATGGATCTTAAAGCAATATTTGAGAGTTAGGATAGCAGGGCCGGGATGCAGGTGCTCTAAAAATCCACGTCCTGCCTTGTAGGCCTTGCTCTTAGCGCCGTGCCCGAACCCGACGAAGCGTCCTCGGGACATAATAGTGCTGCTGGCCGGCGGCAAGGTGAGGCGGATCATCACCTCCTCTTCCTTCTTAGTGGCCGGATTGAAGAGGAAGCCATTGGCATATGGGCACCCGACATCGGTGGACTTGGTGAGGAGCACGAGCCCGTTGCAGGTGTCGGCATACTAGTACAGGGCCGACGGCTGTGATCTGACGACGCGCTTCGCGGCGAGCGCGAGGTCAACGATGTCGAACGTGTGGCATGGGGGCATGGCCCGGCCATTGCTGCGGCGGCGGAGGAAGCATGCCACGTTCAGGCGTGGAAGGTTAGCGCCGAGGCGGTTGCGACGGAGCCAGAAGTCGGTGGTGGTGAGCAGGCGGCGGAAGCGTGTGGAGAGCATGGCGGACAGGCAGCCGGGAGAGGATCTCGGCGGCCAGGAGCTTGTCTCCGGGGTGCGCGGATTGCAGTAGTCACCGTTCTCGTGCTCGCACGACTTCCACCTCTTCATCTCGGCGGTAGGCTATGTTGCATTTGCATTATTTATTCAGATTGGCTAGAACTCAGCTAGATGAGTTTTAGTTATGTCTCATTCACTTTTGTGACCGTTGAATGTATATATGCCCTAAGATTCGTACGTTTTTGCGTGTGGCTGCTTCTGTATTGGGCTCTCTGCGGTTTTGTGTTGTGGGCGTTCGTTGCCAGGCCGGCAGGCCTTTCTTTGTAATATCTTTTTTTCTTTTTTCACTGGTTTAGCGATTGACTATTTCTTGTTACGTGAAACAAAGGATTATCTTTCTCGTTCAGTAATAACACGGTCCTATTTCTTTTGTGTGTTGTCCTTTTCTTATTCAACTGTTTTGTGGTTTTTTTTGCTTTTGTATTGACTTTTATTTCTTACTTTTGTTTATGTCATTTTCTTTTTTATATCAAACTTTCAATTGCAATTACATTTTTTATTTTTTATCATTATTTATTTATTTATTTTAGACTTGAATGAAAAGTGGACCATTAGTTGCATGCCCGTCTATCCCCATGCAAATACCCACTTTTATGTTCTCTTTTTTGTATTGACTTGTGACGTTTTATTCTTTTTCCTTTTTGTTGTTTGTATTTTTCTGTTTGTACGTGGAACATAAGTATGCATTTTCATTGTTTTTATGTTATTATCATCAAAATACCCACAAGTGTGCCAGTTGAATGTATATCATTAATCATGTAACTACAAGTTGTAACCCGCCTGCAACTGCGCGGGCACTAAATGGCCGCAACTAGGGTCGAGAGGGGTTGTCGGGGGCAATTGCATATCCACCCCTTGATATGCAACTACAAGCTTTTGTAACTTGAATGCAACTACACGGACACAAAGCGAGTGCAATTGGGGTCTCGGGAAGGGAGTTGTCGGGTAGTTGCATGTCCACCACTGGACATGCAACTGCAAGCTTTCTAACTGAGGGTTGGGAGGGGAGTTGTCGAGTCCAGTTGCATGTCCATTAGTAGACATGCAACTGCAAGCGTTATAACCTGACTGCAACTACATGTATACAGAGAGGTTGCAACTAGGGTCAGGAGGGGAGTTGTCGGGGGCAGTTGCATGTCCAATGGTGCCCATGCAACTGCAAACATTGTAACTTGAGTGGAACTGCATGGATACAAAGTGCCTGCAACTAGGATCGCACTAGTAGAAAAAGGGCCTAATGTGAAGCTCATTAGTCCTGGTTTGTAACTGAACCGGCACTAATGTGACCATTAGTGCCGGTTCCAACGGCTAGGCGGGCGGCGCTTATTAGTACCGGTTCGTGGCGAACCTTTAGTACCGGTTCATGCCACGAACCGGTACTAAAGAGGCGGTGGCCTTTAGTACGGGGTGGTGGCTCCAATCGGTACTAAAGACCCCCCCCCTTTAGTACGGGTTTGTGCCACCAACCGGTAGTAAAGTGGTGCATTGCCACCCGTAGTGCACAATGTTTAGTCCCACCTCGCTAGTTGAGAGGAGCTCGCATCGGTTTATAAGCCCCGCCGCGGCTACCGTGTCGAGCTCCTCTCTAAGTCGGCCTTTGTGGGCCTATTGCAAGTCTTCTTTCCTGTTGGGTCTGCTGGGCCATACGGGCCTGCATCCTAGCCCAACTAGAGGTTGGGTTTCTAGTAGTATGCAGGTCGTGCCGGCCCAGTAGGTGGGCTGTTTTTGCTTTATTTCAAAAAAAATCCTTACCAACCGGTACTAAAGGTCTCCCTGCCCCCGGTTCTGGCCCGTGCCATGTGGGGCCCTTTAGTGGCGGTTCGTGTTGAACCGGTACTAAAGGGGGGACCTTTAGCCTCCACCCTTTAGTGTCGGTTACAGAACTGACACTAAAGGGCCTTACGAACCACTGATACAGCCCGGTTCTGCACTAGTGGTGGGAGGGGAGTTGTTAGGGCCAGTTGCATGTCCATCAGTAGACATGCAACTGGAAGCGTTGTAACCTGGCTGCAACTGCATGTATATAGAGCGGCTGCAACTAGGGCCGGGAGAGGAGTTGTTGGGACCAGTTGCATGAACACCACTAAAAATGCGACTGCAAGCGTTGTAAGGCGACTGCAACTGCACGGACCCAAAGCGACTACAACCGAGGGGCGGAAGTGCAGTTGTGAGGGCCAGTTGCATGTCCACTGATGCACATGCAAGTACAAGCATTGTAACTCAGCTGCAACTGCATGGATACCAAGCGGTCGCAACTAGGGTCGATAGGGAGCTGCCAGGGCTTGTTGCGTGCTCATCAATAGACATGGAACTGCAAGCGTTGTAACCCGGCTGCAACTGTATGGATAAAGAGTGGCTACAACTACGGTCGGAAGGGAAGTTATCAAGACCAGTTGCATGTCCACTACTAAACATGCAACTGCAAGCATTGTAAGCCGACGACAACTGTACAAGCTCAAAGCAACTGCAACTGAGGGCGAAAGTGGAGTTGTCAGGGTCAGTTGCATGTGCACCACTAGACATGCAACTGTAGAATATATTTTTTCTGTTTCACAAATGTTGTTCAATATTTTTTATACATGCAATGAAGATTCAGAAATACATGATGACATTTTCCCAATATGAAGTGAACAGTTTTGAATACATTGTAACCACTTTTGTGAATATTTTCTTTCAAATATGCAACTACTATCCTTAGAAACATGTCGTGAATTTTTTTAACGAATGTTTTTTTAATACACGGTGAACATGTTTTTAAAAACTTGAAGAACATTTTTCATGTTTGAACCTATACTTTTTTTAATTTTCTGGTGTATAATATTTTTCCTCAGTTTTAGCCATCTCACATTTTTAAAGCAATTTGTTAAATTTTTTTCTGAAGTGTTAAACAAGCTAAGGCACAAAACGGGGCATGGCCTGTGTGCCAAAGGCTTCCTACAAGCCAAACGGGAAAAACAACGAAAACGGTGCATGTTCCTCTATCAGCCCGTGCATATCTTCTCCTTTTTTTAAGAATATACGTGTGTTCTTTTTTCCTTTGCCGGTAATATACTTGTGTTCTCCTACCACATGCTCTCGTACCACATAACACATTCAGCTTAGCAATAAAGTACGTAAATACAAAGGCTTATACGTAAAACAATTGTTCGTGTTTCTTCACAAAATTACAAAAAAAAGCACAAACAAAAGGAGAAACAAAAAGCACGTCTTGGAGCGCCATACAAAGCATCCCATGCCAGCCCATCTTAACAAGCCCAACAACGCACAACCCCAACCCATATAGTAAAATAACATGGGCAAAGCGGGAAACAACTTACGGGATGACGTCAGCCTGCCATCAGCTGAATGAGACGTAACTATATCTCATTCAGCTGAGCTCCAGGCGCTCCTATACGTAGGCTTGCTAGGCGTCCGCCGACCTTATGTGTGTTATGGACGCGGTCGTGTACGCGTGACTGGCATGATCGACCCAGGGGCGGATCGCTACCGTATCGGTCGGCGACCATGGGCTATCGCAAGAGCCGTGCGTGCTTTGCATGGTTTTTCCGGGAGCTTTCGGCGGAAGTTACTAACTTCAAGTTAGGCATCTCCAAGTACGTACGTTCATCAAACAAAGGCCCTCGAATGTTCCCGGGCATGCTGCCCCTCATAGTTTATCAAACAAAGGCCCTCAAATGTCCGCGGGCAGGCTATCCCTCGTAACCGAGTCATCCAACATTGATACATACTAATTCATAGAACAGATTTTCACATTGCAAAAACTACTCTAATTCTATTCCCCCATCACAGGTGAGGCCGATCACCCTGGAGTCCCCGACGGAAGAGCCATGGGCGCCGCCCCTTCTCAATGCAGACCCTGCGCTGCCGCTGGCGCTCGACCGTGTGGACGCTCTAAGAGCATGCAAGCACCGTTTCGTTCTTTTCGACCAGTTTCGAGTTGTGAGTGTGTCGCCACGGCTACTGAATTTGTGGGCTCCGCCTCAGGTTGAGACTCTGTTGGCTGGTGCTCCTACAAAAGTGCAAGACGAAATTGCCGTGGGCCTCCAACATGCAGAAGAGGTCGTCTGCACCATTGGCCATGACGACTACCACCTCGCCCCCGGCGACCATGACGTCAACCACGATCGACTCCTCCTCCTTGAAGACCTCGGCGAGCACCATGGGGTCGCCCTCCTCCTCGTCCCCCTCCCATGTTGCGGCCGCCGCCTCCTTTGCCTGCTCCCAGCTCGGGTCAGGAGAGTTTCGAGCTTGACCCGCTGCAATGCGGGTCTGATGTCAGGCGTCCTTGGTGCGGACCTCCATCACAATTTCGGCACAATGCTCCAAAGTCAACATCCTATAGTCATTCTCCAAAAAAACATCTTGTAGTAGGTAATCTTCAAACGGACCATGGTAAGGATGGAAATGGATCGGGTATGGTACGGGTATAATAATCTCATACACGGACCCATGTTTCTCATGGGCATAAATCATCCCATACACTACCCATCGGGTAGAAATCCATGTCGGTCTCCATACCCAATGGCTAAAGTACCTAATAGGCACCCGTTGGGTATATCAACACATCATTAAAGGGTGGTGACGTAGTTGTAGGTCCATTGACACCATCGAGATGTTTCTAGGGTTGGGGAAACGATGACTGTGATCAGGATGTGGTGGGCTATTACTGGAGTAGTGTGAGGATGGAGGTGGATTCATTATGGATGTCTAGTTCTTCACAACTTATATACAGAGACTCGGTAGCTTAGCTTTATGACATATGTGACCTATCTATAATATCATTTGGTCGGGTTTGGGGGTACCCATGTGCACATTCTGCCTATGCCCATGACTTGTCGGGTAGGGTTCAGGCAGCACCCGTGTGGTACGGAGCGGCCCATTGACATCACCATGGATCCTACACTAACACCCCAATCAACAATTGGATGAACAACCAGAGCCTGTGCACGTGCCACTGAAACTAAGTTGAATTTTCTTCTCTTCAAATTTCATATCCATTCACATGATGTGTGTGTTGGTGAACGTAGTAGAAATTCAAAATTTTCTACGCATCACCAAGATCAATCTATGGAGAGACTAGCAACGAGAGAGAGAGGGAGTGCATCTTCATACCCTTGAAGATCGCTAAGCGGAAGCGTTACAAGAACGCGGTCGGTGGATTCATTCATGAAGCGATTCAGATCGCGGCCGAATCCGATCTAAGCACCGAACAACGGTGCCTCCGCGTTCAACACACGTACAGCCCGGGGACGTCTCCTCCTTCTTGATCCAGCAAGGGGAGAGGAGAAGTTGAGGGAGAACTCCGACAGCACGACGGCATGGTGGTGATGGAGCTCGTGGTTCTCCAGCAGGGCTTCACCAAGCACTTGGGAGGAGGAGGAGGTGTTGGAGGAGGGAGAGGGCTGCGCCAGGGGAAGGGTGTGGCTTCCCTCTCTCTCCCTCACTATATATAGGGGGAAGGGAGGAGTGGGAGGCGCCCTAGGGTTCCCTAGTGGAGGGGCGGCGGCCACAGGGGAAACCCTAGATGGATTTGGGCGCCCCCACTCCCTAGCAAACTTGCCCCCCAAGCCGGGAGGGGCGGATGCCCTAGGGGTGGCGCCCCCACCTCTCCTGGTTACGTGAGATGGGGTGGGAGGGGCGCTCAGCCCCTTAGTGGGCTGATGTGCCCTCTCCCCTTGGCCCATAAGGCCCCCAATGCTTGCCGGGGCCTCCGAAACCCCTTTCGGATACGCTGGTCATCACCTGGTACCCCCGGAACAATTCCGGACTCCAATACCCTTCGTCCAATATACCAATCTTCACCTCCGGACCATTCTAGAGCTCCTCGTCATGTCCGGGATCTCATCCGGGACTCCGAACAACCTTCGGTAACCACATACTATTTCCCATAACAACTATAGCGTCACCGAACCTTAAGTGTGTAGACCCTACGGGTTCGAGAACCATGCAGACATGACCGAGACGTTCTCCGGTCAATAACCAACAGCGGGATCTGGATACCCATGTTGGCTCCCACATGTTCCATGATGATCTCATCGGATGAACCACGATGTCAAGGATTCAAGCAATCCCGTATGCAATTCCCTTTGTCAATCGGTATGTTACTTGCCCGAGATTCGATCGTCGGTATCCCAATACCTCGTTCAATCTCGTTACCGGCAAGTCACTTTACTCGTTCCGTAATGCATGATCCCGTGACTAACTACTTAGCCACATTGAGCTCATTATGATGATGCATTACCGAGTGGGCCCAGAGATACCTCTCCGTCATACGGAGTGACAAATCCCAGTCTTGATTCATGCCAACCCAACAAACACTTACGGAGATACCTGTAGTGCACCTTTATAGTCATCCAGTTACGTTGTGACGTTTGGTACACCCAAAGTACTCCTGCGGTATCAGGAAGTTACACAATCTCATGGTCTAAGGAAATGATGCTTGACATTAGAAAAGCTTTACCAAACGAACTACACAATCTTGTGCTATGCTTAGGATTGGGTCTTGTCCATCACATCATTCTCCTAATGATGTGATCCAGTTATCAATGACATTCAATGTCCATGGTCAGGAAACCATGACCATCTGTTGATCAACGATCTAGTCAACTAGAGGCTCACTAGGGACATGTTGTGGTGTATGTATTCACACGTGTATTGCGGTTTCCGGTCAATACAATTATAGCATGAATAATAGACTATTATCATGAACAAGGAAATACAATAATAACCATTTTATTATTGCCTCTAGGGCATATTTCCAACAGTCTCCCACTTGCACTAGAGTCAATAATCTAGTTCACATCACTATGTGATTGTAATGAATCGACACCGATGGGGTTTGATCATATCTCGCTTGTGAGAGAGGTTATTAGTCAACAGATCTGAACCTTTCAGATCCGTGTGTGCTTTGCAAATCTCTATGACATCTCCTAGATGCAGCTACCACGCTCTATTTGGAGCTATTCCAAATAACTGTTCTACTATACGAATCCAGTTTACTACTCAGAATAATCCGGATTAGTGTCAAAGTTTGCATCGGTGTAACCCTTTACGATGAACTCTTTTACCACCTCCATAATCGAGAAAATTCCTTAGTCCACTAGTTACTAAGGATAACCTTGACTGTTGTCCTATGATCCATTCCAGGATCACACTTGTACCCCTTGACTGATTCATGGCAATGCACACTTTAGGTGCGGTACACGGCATAGCATACTGTAGAGCCTACGTCTAAAGCATAGGGGACAACCTTCATCCTTTCTCTCTTTTCTGCCGTGGTCAGGTCTTGAGTCTTTCTCAATACTCATACCTTATAACACAGCCAAGAACTCCTTCTTTGCCGGTCTATTTTGAATTCCTTCAAAATCTTGTCACGGTATGTATTTATTTGAAAGTACTATTAAGCGTTTATGATCTATCTTTATATATCTTGATGCTCAATGTTCAAGTAGCTTAATCCAGGTTTTCCATTGAAAAACACTTTTCAAATAACCCTATATGCTGTCTAGAAATTCTACATCATTTCTGATCAACAATATGCCAATAACATATACTCATCAGAAATTCTATAGTGCTCCCACTCACTTCTTTGGAAATACAAGTTTCTCATAAACATTGTATAAACCCAAAATCTTTGATCATCTCATCAAAGCGTATATTCCAACTCCGAGATGCTTACTCCCGTCCTTAGAAGGATTGCTAGAGCTTTGCATACTTGTTAGCATCTTTCAGGATTGACAAAACCTTCTGGTTGTATCACATACAACCTTTCCTCAAGAATATCGTCGATGAAATAATGTTTTGACATCCTATCTGCAAGATTTCATAAATCATGCAGTAATTACTAATATAATTCCAACAGACTCTTAGCATTGCTACGAGTTAGAAAGTCTCATCGTAGTCAACTCCTTGAACTTGTCGGAAAACATCTTAACGACAAGTCGAGCTTTCTTAATGGTGATACTTACCATCATTGTCCATCTTCCTTTTAAAATCCATCTGTACCCAACAGCCTTACGACCATCAAGTAGTTCTTCCAAAGTCTACACTTCTTTTCATACATGGATCCTCTCTCGGATTTTATGGCCTCGAGCCATTTGTCGGAATCCGGGCCCACCATCGCTTCTCCATAGCTCGTAGGTTCATTGATGTCTAGCAACATGACCTCTAAGACAGGATTACCGTACCACTCTGAAGCCGTACCTGTCCTTGTCGTCCTACGAGGTTTGGTAGTGACTTGATCCGAAGTTTCATGATCACTATCATCAACTTCCACTTCAATTGGTGTAGGTGCCACAGGAACAACTTCATGTGCCCTGCTACACACTGGTTCAAGTGATGGTTTAATAACCTTATCAAGTCTCCACCATCCTCCCACTCAAATCTTTCAAGAGAAACTATTCCTCGAGATAGGACCCGTTTCTAGAAACAATCACTTTTGCTTCCGGGTCTGAATTAGGAGGTATACCCAACTGTTTTGGGTGTCCTATGAAGATGTATTTATCCGCTTTGGGTTCGAGCTTATTAGGATGAAACTTTTTCACATAAGCGTCGCAGCCCCAAACTTTCAAGAAACGACAACTTAGGTTTCTCTAAACCATAGTTCATACGGTGTCATCTCAACAGAATTACGTGGTGCCCTATTTAAAGTGAATGTTGTTGTCTCTAATGCCTAACCCATGAACGATAGTGGTAATTCGATAAGAGACATCATGGTATGCACCATATCCAATAGGGTGCAGCTATGATGTTTGGACACACCATCACACTATGGTGTTCCAGGCGGTATTAGTTGTGAAACAATTTCCACAAGGTCTTAATTGTGTACCAAACTCGTAACTCAGATATTCATCTCTATGATCATATCATAGACATTTTATCCTCTTGTCAAGATGATCTTCAACTTCACTCTGAAATTACTTGAACCTTTCAATAATTCAGACTTGTGTTTCATCAAGTAAATATACTCAGCATCTACTCAAGTCATCTGTGAAGTAAGAACATAACAATATCCACTGCGTGCCTCGGCACTCACTGGACAGCACACATCAAAATGTATTACTTCCAACAAGTTGCTCTCTTGTTCTATCTTTCTGAAAACGAGGCTTTTCAGTCATCTTGCCCATGTGGTATGATTTGCATGTCTCAAGTGATTTAGAATCAAGTGAGTCCAAACGATCCATCTGCATGGAGTTTCTTCAAGCGCACATACCAATAGACATGGTTCGCATGTCTCAAACTTTTCAAAAACGAGTGAGTCCAAAGATCCATCAACATGGAGCTTCTTCATGCGTTTTATACCAATATGACTCAAATGGCAGTGCCACAAGCAGGTGGTACTATCATTACTATCTTATATCTTTTGGCATGAACATGTGTATCACTCCGATCGAGATTCAATAAACCATTCTTTTAGGTGCAAGACCATTGAAGGTATTATTCAAATAAATAGAGTAACCATTATTCTCCTTAAATGAATAACCGTATTGCGATAGACATAATCCAATCATGTCTATGCTCAACACAAACACCAAATAACAATTATTTAGGTTTAACACCAATCTCGATGGTAGAGGGAGCAGGCGATGCTTGATCACATCAACCTTGGAAACACTTCCAACACACATTGTCATCTCACCTTTAGCTAGTCTCGGTTTATTCCGTAGCTATTTTATTTTGAGTTACTAACACTTAGCAACCGAACCGGTATCTTAATACCCTGGTGCTACTAGGAGTACTAGTAAAGTACACATTTAATACAATGTATATCCAATATACTTCTGTCAACCTTGCCAGCCTTCTCATCTACCAAGTATCTAGGGTAGTTTTGCTTCAGTGACCGTTCCCTCACTACAGAAGCACTTAGTCTCGGGTTTGGGTTCAACCCTGGGTTTCTTCACTAGAGCAGCAACTGATTTGCCGTTTCATGAAGTACCCCTTCTTGCCCTTGCCCTTCTTGAAACTAGTGGTTTCACTAACCATCAACAATTGATGCTCCTTCTTGATTTCTACTTTTGCGGTGTCAAACATCGTGAATATTTCAAGGATCATCATATCTATCCCTGATATGTTATAGTTCATCACGAAGCTCTAGTAGCTTGGTGGCAATGTCTTTGGAGAAACATCACTATCTCATCTGGAAGATTAACTCCCACTCGATTCAAGTGATTGTTGTACCCAGACAATCTGAGTACAAGCTCAACAATTGAGCTTTTCTCCCTTAGTTTGTAGGCTAAGAAGCTTGTCGGAGGTCTTATGCCTCTTGACGTGGGCACGAGCGTGAAATCCCAATTTCAGCCCTTGGAACATCTCATATGTTCCGCGACGTTTCTAAAACGTCTTTAGCGCCTCAATTCGAAATCGTTTAACATTGCTGAATTATCATGTAGTCATCAAAACATGTATGCCAGATGTTCGCAACATCCACAGACAACGTTCGAGGTTCAGCACATCGAGCGGTGCATTAAGGACATAAGCCTTCTATGCAGCAATGAGGACAATCCTCAGTTTACGGACCTAGTCCGCATAATTGCTACTATCAACTTTCAACTAAATTTTCTCTAGGAACATATCGAAAATAGTAGAACTAAAACGTGAGCTACGACATAATTTGCAAAGACCTTTTGACTATGTTCAAGATAATTAAGTTCATCTAATGAACTCCCACTCAGATAGACATCCCTCTAGTCATCTAAGTGATACATGATCCGAGTCAACTAGGTCGTGTCCGATCATCACGTGAGACGGACTAGTCATCATCGGTGAACATCTTCATGTTGATCGTATCTACTATACGACTCATGCTCGACTTTTCGGTCTCTTGTGTTCCAAGGCCATGTCTGTGTTGGAAATATGCCCTAGAGGAAATAATAAAAGTATTATTATTATATTTCTTTGTTCATGATAATAGTCTTTTATTCATGCTATAACTGTATTATCCGGAAATCGTAATACACGTGTGAATACATAGACCACAATATGTCCCTAGTGAGCCTCTAGTTGACTAGCTCATTGTGATCAACAGATAGTCATGGTTTCCTGGCTATGGACATTGGATGTCGTTGATAACGGGATCACATCATTAGGAGAATGATGTGATGGACAAGACCCAATCCTAAGCATAGCACAAAGGTCGGTTAGTTCGTTTGCTAGAGCTTTTCCAATGTCAAGTATCTCTTCCTTAGACCATGAGATCGTGTAACTCCCGGATACCGTAGGAGTGCTTTGGGTGTACCAAACGTCACAACGTAACTGGGTGATTATAAAGGTGCACTACAAGTATCTCCGAAAGTGTCTGTTGGGTTGACACGGATCGAGACTGGGATTTGTCACTCCGTATGACGGAGAGGTATCTCTGGGCCCACTCGGTAATGCATCATCATAATGAGCTCAAGGTGACCAAGTGTTTGGTCATGGGATCATGCATTACGGTACGAGTAAAGTGACTTGCCGGTAACGAGACTAAACAAGGTATTGGGATACCAACGATCGGGTCTCGGGCAAGTAACGTACCGATTGACAAAGGGAATTGCATACGGGGTTTGATCGAATCCTCGACATCGTGGTTCATCCGATGACAACATCGAGGAGCATGTGGGAGCCAACATGGGTATCCAGATCCCGCTGTTGGTTATTGACCGGAGAGTCTCGGTCATGTCTGCATGTCTCCCGAACCCGTAGGGTCTACACACTTAAGGTTCGGTGACGCTAGGGTGATCAGGAAGACAAGTATGTGATTACCGAATGTTTTTCGGAGTCCCGGATGAGATCCCAGACGTCACGAGGAGTTCTGGAATGGTCCGGAGGTAAAGTTTTATATATGGGAAGTTGTTAAACGGACACCGGAAAGTTTCGGGGTCATACCGGTATTGTACCGGGACCACTGGAGAGGTTCCGGGGCTCCACCGGGAGGGACCATCCCTCCCGGGGGGCCACTTGGGCTGCGTAGGGATAGCAGCCAGCCCCTAGTGGGCTTGGCGCCCCCCCCCCTTGGGCCCATGCACCTAGGGTTGGGGGGGGGGAAACCCTAAAGGGGGCGCACCCCCCTTGCTTGGGGGGCAAGCCCCCCACCCTTTGGCCGCCGCCCCCCTCTAGGGTTTCCCCTAGAGGGCCGGCCCCCTTGCCCCTCTCCTCCTATATATAGAGGGGTGAGGGGAGGGCTGCTGGACACAACTCAAGGCGCAGCCCCTCCCCTCCCCAACACCTCTCCTCCTCCGTACGTGCTTGGCAAAGCCCTGTCGGAGTACTGCTGCACCAACTACACCACGCTGTCATGCTGCCATTGGAGCTGTCTTCCTCATCCTCTCCTTCCTCCTTGCTGGATCAAGACGGAGGAGACGTCCGTCGTCCCGTACGTGTGTTGAACGCGGAGGTGCTGTCCGTTCAGCACTTGGTCATCGGTGATCCGAATCACGACGAGTACGACTCCATCATCACCATCCCCTTGAACGCTTCCGCACTCGATCTACAAGTGGTATGTAGATGCAAACTCTTCCACTTGACTCGTTGCTTAGATGAACTCATAGATGGATCTTGGTGAAACCGTAGGAAAATTTTAATTTTCTGCAACGTTCCCCAACAGTGATATCAGAGCTAGGTCTATGCGTAGTTCTCTTTGCACGAGTAGAACACAATTTTGTTGTGGGCGTGGATCTTTTCAACTTGCTTGCCACTACTAGTCTTATCTTGCTTCAGTGGTATTGTGGGATGAAGCGGCCCGGACCAACCTTACACGTACGCTTACGTGAGACCGGTTCCACCGACTAACATGCACTAGTTGCATAAGGTGGCTGGCGGGTGTCTGTCTCTCCCACTTTAGTTGAAGTGGATTCGATGAAAAGGGTCCTTATGAAGGGTAAATAGAAGTTGACAAGATCACGTTGTGGTTATTCGTAGGTAAGAAAACGTTCTTGCTAGAACCCAATTGCAGCCACGTAAAAGATGCAACAACAATTAGAGGACGTCTAACTTGTTTTTGCAGCAATTGTCATGTGATGTGATATGGCCAGAAGTTGTGATGAATGATGAATGATATATTGTGATGTATGAGATTATGTTCTTGTAATAGGAATCATGACTTGCATGTCAATGAGTATGACAACCGGCAGGAGCCATAGGAGTTGTCTTTATTTTTGTATGACCTGCGTGTCATTGAAGAACGCCATGTAAACTACTTTACTTTATTGCTAAACGCGTTAGTCATAGAAGTAGAAGTAGTCATTGGCGTGACAACTTCATGAAGACACGATGATGAAGATCATGATGATGGAGATCATGGTGTCATGCCGGTGACAAGATGATCATGGAGCCCCGAAGATGAAGATCAAAGGAGCTATATGATATTGGCCATATCATGTCACTACTTTATATAATTGCATGTGATGTTTATTATGTTTTGTGCATCTTGTTTACTTAGAACGACAGTAGTAAATAAGATGATCCCTTACAACAATTTCAAGAAGTGTTCTCCCCTAACTGTGCACCGTTGCTACAGTTCGTCGTTTCGAAGCACCACGTGATGATCGGGTGTGATAGATCCTTACGTTCACATACAACGGGTGTAAGACAGTTTTACACAGCAAAAACACTTAGGGTTAACTTGACGAGCCTAGCATGTACAGACATGGCCTCGGAACACGGAGACCGAAAGGTCGAACACGAGTCGTATAGAAGATACGATCAACATGAGAATGTTTACCGACGATGACTAGTCCGTCTCACGTGATGATCGGACACGGCCTAGTCGACTCGGATCGTGTATCACTTAGATGACTAGAGGGATGTCAAATCTGAGTGGGAGTTCATTTAATAATTTGATTAGATGAACTTAATTATCATGAACTTAGTCTAAAACCTTTTGCAAATATGTCTTGTAGATCAAATGGCCAACGCTCATGTCAACTTGAACTTCAACGCGTTCCTAGAGAAAACCAAGCTGAAAGATGATGGCAGCAACTACACGGACTGGGTCCGGAACTTGAGGATCATCCTCATAGCTGCCAGGAAACAATATGTCCTAGAAGGACCGCTAGGTGACGCTCCCATCCCAGAGAACCAAGACATTATGAATGCTTGGCAGTCTCGTGCTGATGATTACTCCCTCGTTCAGTGCGGCATGCTTTACAGCTTAGAACCGGGGCTCCAAAAGCGTTTTGAGCATCACGGAGCATATGAGATGTTCGAGGAGCTGAAACTAGTTTTCCAAGCTCACGCCCGAGTCGAGAGATATGACATCTCCGACAAGTTCTATAGTTGTAAGATGGAGGAAAATAGTTCTGTCAGTGAGCACATACTCAAGATGTCTGGGTTGCACAACCGTATGACCCAGCTGAATATTGACCTCCCTGATGAGGCAGTCATTAACAGAATCCTTCGATCGCTCCCACCAAGCTACAAGAGCTTTGTGATGAACTACAATATGCAGGGGATGGTAAAGACCATTCCTGAAGTATTTTCTATGCTGAAGTCAGCAAAGGTTGAAATCAAGAAAGAACATCAAGTGTTGATGGTCAATAAGACCACTAAGTTCAAGAAGGGCAAGGGTAAGAAGAACTTCAAGAAGGACGGCAAAGAGGTTGCCGCGCCCGGTAAGCCAGTTGCCGGGAAGAAGTCAAAGAATGGACCCAAGCCTGAGACTGAGTGCTTTTATTGCAAGGGGAAGGGTCACTGGAAGCGGAACTGCCCCAAATACTTAGCGGATAAGAAGGCCGGCAACACTAAAGGTATATTCGATATACATGTAATTGATGTGTACCTTACCAGTACTCGTAGTAACTCCTGGGTATTTGATACCGGTGCCGTTGCTCATATTTGTAACTCACAGCAGGAGCTGCGAAATAAGCGGAGACTGGCGATGGACGAGGTGACGATGCGCGTCGGGAACGGTTCCAAGGTCGATGTGATCGCCGTCGGCACGCTACCTCTACATTTACCTACGGGATTAGTTATAAACCTTAATAATTGTTATTTTGTTCCAAGTTTGAGCATGAACATTGTATCTGGATCTCGTTTAATACGAGATGGCTACTCATTTAAGTCCGAGAATAATGGTTGTTCTATTTATATGAGAGATATGTTCTATGGTCATGCTCCGATGGTCAATGGTTTATTCTTAATGAATCTCGAACGTAGTGTTACACATATTCATAGCGTAAATACCAAAAGATGTAAAGTTGATAACGATAGTCCCACATACTTGTGGCACTGCCGCCTTGGTCACATTGGTGTCAAGCGCATGAAGAAGCTCCATGCTGATGGACTTTTAGAATCTCTTGATTATGAATCGTTTGACACATGCGAACCATGCCTCATGGGCAAGATGACCAAGACTCCGTTCTCCGGAACAATGGAGCGAGCAACCAACTTGTTGGAAATCATACATACTGATGTGTGCGGTCCAATGAGTGTTGAGGCTCGCGGAGGATATCGTTATGTTCTCACTCTCACAGATGACTTGAGTAGATATGGGTATGTCTACTTGATGAAACACAAGTCTGAGACCTTTGAAAAGTTCAAGGAATTTCAGAATGAAGTAGAGAATCAACGTGACTGAAAGATAAAATTCCTACGATCAGATCGTGGAGGAGAATACTTAAGTCACGAATTTGGTACACACTTAAGGAAATGTGGAATCGTTTCACAACTCACGCCGCCTGGAACACCTCAACGTAACGGTGTGTCCGAACATCGTAATCGCACTCTATTGGATATGGTGCGGTCTATGATGTCTCTTACCGATTTACCGCTATCATTTTGGGGATACGCTCTAGAGACAGCTACTTTCACTTTAAATAGGGCACCGTCTAAATCCGTTGAGACGACACCATATGAATTATGGTTTGGAAAGAAACCTAAGTTGTCGTTTCTAAAAGTTTGGGGATGCGATGCTTATGTCAAGAAACTTCAACCTGAAAAGCTCGAACCCAAGTCGGAAAAATGCGTCTTCATAGGATACCCTAAGGAAACCATTGGGTATACCTTCTACTTAAGATCCGAGGGCAAGATCTTTGTTGCCAAGAACGGATCCTTTCTGGAAAAAGAGTTTCTCTCGAAAGAAGCAAGTGGGAGGAAAGTAGAACTCGATGAAGTACTACCTCTTGAGCGGGACAGTAGTGCAGCTCAGGAAGATGTTCCTGTGATGCCTACACCAACTGAAGAGGAAAATAATGATGATGATCAAGGTACTTCGGATCAAGTTCCTACTGAACTTCATAGGTCCACAAGGACACGTTCCGCACCAGAGTGGTACGGCAACCCTGTCCTGGAAATCATGTTGTTAGACAACGGTGAACCTTCGAACTATGAAGAAGCGATGGCGGGCCGAGATTCCAACAAATGGCTAGAAGCCATGAAATCCGAGATAGAATCCATGTATGAAAACAAAATATGGACTTTGACTGACTTGCCCGATGATCGGCGAGCGATAGAAAACAAATGGATCTTCAAGAAGAAGACGGACGCGGATGGTAATGTCACCATCTATAAAGCTTGACTTGTCGCTAAGGGTTATCGGCAAGTTCAAGGGATTGACTATGATGAGACTTTCTCTCCCGTAGCGAAGCTTAAGTCCGTCCGAATCATGTTAGCAATTGCCGCATACTATGATTATGAGATATGGCAGATGGACGTCAAAACGGCATTCCTTAACGGGCATCTTAAGGAAGAACTGTATATGATGCAGCCGGAGGGTTTTGTCGATCCTAAGAATGCTAACAAAGTATGCAAGATCCAGCGATCCGTTTATGGGCTGGTGCAAGCATCTCGGAGTTGGAACATTCACTTTGATGAAATGATCAAAGCGTTTGGGTTTATGCAGACTTATGGAGAAGCCTGCGTTTACAAGAAAGTGAGTGGGAGCTCTGTAGCATTTCTCATATTATATGTAGATGACATACTTTTGATGGGAAATGATATAGACTTCTTGGACAGCATTAAGGCCTACTTGAATAAGTGTTTTTCAATGAAGGACCTTGGAGAAGCTGCTTATATATTAGGCATCAAGATCTATAGAAATAGATCGAGACGCCTCATAGGTCTTTCACAAAGCACATACCTTGATAAGATTTTGAAGAAGTTCAAAATGGATCAATCCAAGAAAGGGTTCTTGCCTGTATTGCAAGGTGTGAGATTGAGCTCGGCTCAATGCCCGACCACGGCAAAAGATATAGAAGAGATGAGTGGCATCCCCTATGCTTCAGCCATAGGATCTATTATGTATGCCATGCTGTGTACCAGACCTCATGTAAACCTTGCCGTAAGTTTGGTAGGAAGGTACCAAAGTAATCCCGGCAAGGAACACTGGACAGCGGTCAAGAATATCCTGAAGTACCTGAAAAGGACAAAGGACATGTTTCTCGTTTATGGAGGTGACGAAGAGCTCGTCGTAAAGGGTTACGTCGACGCTAGCTTCGACACAGATCTGGATGACTTTAAGTCACAAACCGGATACGTGTATATGTTGAATGGTGGAGCAGTAAGCTGGTGCAGCTGCAAGCAGAGCGTGGTGGCGGGATCTACATGTGAAGCGGAGTACATGGCAGCCTCGGAGGCAGCGCATGAAGCTATTTGGGTGAAGGAGTTCATCACTGACCTAGGAGTCATACCCAATGCGTCGGGGCCGATCAAACTTTTCTGTGACAATACTGGAGCTATTGCCCTTGCGAAGGAGCCCAGATTTCACAAGAAGACCAGGCACATCAAGCGTCGTTTCAACTCCATCCGTGAAAATGTTCAAGATGGAGACATAGAAATTTGCAAAGTACATACGGATCCGAATGTCGCAGATCCGTTGACTAAACCTCTCTCGCAAGCGAAACATGATCAACACCAGAACTCTATGGGTGTTCGGTTCATCACAATGTAACTAGATTATTGACTCTAGTGCAAGTGGGAACTATTGGAAATATGCCCCAGAGGCAATAATAAAAGTATTATTATTATATTTCTTTGTTCATGATAATAGTCTTTTATTCATGCTATAACTGTATTATCCGGAAATCGTAATACACGTGTGAATAGATAGACCACAATATGTCCCTAGTGAGCCTCTAGTTGACTAGCTCGTTGTGATCAATAGATAGTCATGGTTTCCTAGCTATGGACATTGGATGTCATTGATAACGGGATCACATCATTAGGAGAATGATGTGATGGACAAGACCCAATCCTAAGCATAGCACAAAGGTCGGTTAGTTCGTTTGCTAGAGCTTTTCCAATGTCAAGTATCTCTTCCTTAGACCATGAGATCGTGTAACTCCCGGATACCGTAGGAGTGCTTTGGGTGTACCAAACGTCACAACGTAACTGGGTGATTATAAACGTGCACTACAGGTATCTCCGAAAGTGTCTGTTGAGTTGACACGGATCGAGACTGGGATTTGTCACTCCGTATGACGGAGAGGTATCTCTGGGCCCACTCGGTAATGCATCATCATAATGAGCTCAAGGTGACCAAGTGTTTGGTCACGGGATCATGCATTACGGTACGAGTAAAGTGACTTGCCGGTAACGAGACTGAACAAGGTATTGGGATACCGACGATCGGGTCTCGGGCAAGTAACGTACCGATTGACCAAGGGAATTGCATACGGGGTTTGATCGAATCCTCGACATCGTGGTTCATCCGATGACAACATCGAGGAGTATGTGGGAGCCAACATGGGTATCCAGATCTCGCTGTTGGTTATTGACCGGAGAGTCTCGGTCATGTCTGCATGTCTCCCGAAGCCGTAGGGTCTACACACTTATGGTTCGGTGACGCTAGGGTGATCAGGAAGACAAGTATGTGATTACCAAATGTTGTTCGGAGTCCCGGATGAGATCCCGGACATCACGAGGAGTTCCGGAATGGTCCGAAGGTAAAGTTTTATATATGGGAAGTTGTTAAATGGACACCGGAAAGTTTCGGGGTCATACCGGTATTGTACCGGGACCACTAGAGAGGTTCCGGGGGTCCACCGAGAGGGACCACCCCTCCCGGGGGGGCACTTGGGCTGCGTAGGGATAGCAGCCAGCCCCTAGTGGGCTTGGCGCGCCCCCCTTGGGCCCATGCGCCTAGGGTTGGGGGGGGGAACCCTAAAGGGGGCGCACCCCCCTTGCTTGGGGGGCAAGCCCCCCACCCTTTGGCCGCCGCCCCCCTCTAGGGTTTCCCCTAGAGGTCCGGCCCCCTTGCCCCTCTCCTCCTATATATAGAGGGGTGAGGGGAGGGCTGCTGGACACAACTCAAGGCGCAGCCCCTCCCCTCCCCAACACCTCTCCTCCTCCGTACGTGCTTGGCGAAGCCCTGTCGGAGTACTGCTGCACCAACTACACCATGCCGTCGTGCTGCCGTTGGAGCTGTCTTCCTCATCCTCTCCTTCCTCCTTGCTGGATCAAGACGGAGGAGACGTCCATCGTCCCGTACGTGTGTTGAACGCGGAGGTGCTGTCCGTTCAGCACTTGGTCATCGGTGATCCGAATCACGACGAGTACGACTCCATCATCACCATCCCCTTGAACGCTTCCGCACTCGATCTACAAGTGGTATGTAGATGCAAACTCTTCCCCTTGACTCGTTGCTTAGATGAACTCATAGATGGATCTTGGTGAAACCGTAGGAAAATTTTAATTTTCTGCAATGTTCCCCAACAGTCTGTACATGCTAGGCTCGTCAAGTCAACCTAAGTGTTTCGCGTGTGTAAATCTGGCTTAGACCCGTTGTATGTGAATGCTGGAATCTATCACACCGGATCATCACGTGGTGCTTCGAAACAATGAACTTTCGCAATGGTGCACAGTTAGGGGGAACACTTTCTTGAAATTTTAATGAGGGATCAACTTATTTACTACTGTCGTTCTAAGCAAATAAGATGCATAAACATGATAAACATCACATGCAATCAAATTGTGACATGATATGGCCAATATCATTTTGCTCCTTTTGATCTCCATCTTCGGGGCTCCATGATCAACATCGTCACCGGCATGACACCATGATCTCCATCATCATGATCTCCATCATCGTGTCTCCATGAAGTTGTCTCACCAACTTATTACTTCTACTACTATGGCTAACGGTTTAGCAATGAAGTAAAGTAATTACATGACATTATTCAGTCACACGCAGGTCATACAATAAATAAAGACAACTCCTATGGCTCCTGCCGGTTGTCATACTCATCGACATGCAAGTCGTGATTCCTATTACAAGAATATGATCAATCTCATACATCACATATATTTCATTCATCACATCCTTCTTGGCCATATCACATCACACGACATATGCTATAAAAACAAGTTAGACGTCCTCTAATTGTTGTTGCAAGTTTTTTACGTGGCTGCTATAGGTTTCTAGCAAGAAAGCTTCTTACCTACGCCAAAACCACAACGTGATATGCCAACTGCTATTTACCCTTCATAAGGACCCTTTTCATCGAATCCGATCCGACTAAAATGGGAGAGACAGACACCCTCTAGCAACCTTATGCAACAAGTGCATGTCAGTCGGTGGAACCTGTCTCACGTAAGTGTACGTGTAAGGTCGGTCTGGGCCACTTCATCCCACAATACCGTCGAAAAAAGATAGGACTAGTAACGGTAAGCATATTGAACAAAATCAACGCCCACAACAACTTGTGTTCTACTCGTGCATAGAATCTACGCAATAGACCTAGCTCATGATGCCACTGTTGGTGAACGTACAAGAAATTCAAAATTTTCTATGCATCACCAAGATTAATCTATGGAGAGACTAGCAACGAGAGAGAGAGGGAGTGCATCTTCATACCCTTGAAGATCGCCAAGCGGAAGCGTTACAAGAACGCGGTCGGTGGAGTCGTTCATGAAGCGATTCAGATCGCGGCCGAATCCGATCTAAGCACTGAACAACGGTGCCTCCGCGTTCAACACATGTACAGCCCGGGGACGTCTCTCCTTCCTGATCCAGCAAGGGGAGAGGAGAAGTTGAGGGAGAACTCCGACAGCATGATGGCATGGTGGTGATAGAGCTCGTTCTTCTCCAGCAATGCTTCCCCAAGCACTACGGAGGAGGAGGAGGTGTTGGAGGAGGGAGAGGGCTGCGCCAGGGGAAGGGTGCGGCTGCCCTCTCTCTCCCTCACTATATATAGGGGGAAGGGAGGAGGGGGAGGCGCCCTAGGGTTCCCTAGGGGAGGGGCGGCGGCCACAGGGGAAACCCTAGATGGGTTTGGGCGCCCCCACTCCCTAGGAAACTTGCCCCCAAGCCGGGAGGGGCGGCTGCCCTAGGGGTGGCGCCCCCACCTCTCCTGGTTACGTGAGATGGGGTGGGAGGGGAGCTCATCCCCTTAGTGGGCTGATGTGCCCTCTCCCCTTGGCCCATAAGGCCCCCCAACGCTTGCCGGGGCCTCCGAAACCCCTTTCGGACACGCTGGTCATCACCTGGTACCCCCGGAACAATTTCGGACTCCAATACCTTCGTCCAATATACCGATCTTCACCTCCGGACCATTATGGAGCTCCTCGTCATGTCCGGGATCTCATCCGGGACTCCGAACAACCTTCGGTAACCACATACTATTTCCCATAACAACTCTAGCGTCACTGAACCTTAAGTGTGTAGACCCTACGGGTTTGGGAACCATGCAGACATGACTGAGACGTTCTCCGGTCAATAACCAACAGCAGGATCTAGATACCCATGTTGGATCCCACATGTTCCACGATGATCTCATCGGATGAGCCACGATGTCAAGGATTCAAGCAATCCCGTATGCAATTCCCTTTGTCAATCGGTATGTTACTTGCCCGAGATTGAATCGTCGATATCCCAATACCTCGTTCAATCTCGTTACCAGCAAGTCACTTTACTCGTTCCATAATGCATGATCCCATGACTAACTACTTAGTCACATTGAGCTCATTATGATGATGCATTACCGAGTGGGCGCAGAGATACCTCTCCGTCATACGGAGTGACAAATCCCAGTCTCGATTCGTGCCAACCCAACAAACACTTTCGGAGATACATGTAGTGCACCTTTATAGTCACCCAGTTACATTGTGGCGTTTGGTACACCCAAAGCACTCCTACAGTATCAGGAAGTTACACAATCTCATGGTCTAAGGAAATGATACTTGACATTAGAAAAGCTTTAGCAAACGAACTACACGATCTTGTCCTATGCTTAGGATTGGGTCTTGTCCATCACATCATTCTCCTAATGATGTGATCCCATTATCAATGACATCCAATGTCCATGGTCAGGAAACCATGACCATTTGTTGATCAACGATCTAATCAACTAGAGGCTCACTAGGGACATGTTGTGGTGTATGTATTCACACATGTATTGCAGTTTCCGGTTAATACAATTATAGCATGAATAATAGACAATTATCATGAACAAGGAAATACAATAATAACCATTTTATTATTGCCTCTAGGGCATATTTCCAACAGTGTGGCTACTACCTCAAACCGAGAACCTATACTAAGATACCAAGGAACTCTCCATGAAGAAGAGAGGGTAGAAGACAAGTCATAGAGGAGGTGAAGAGCAAAGAAGAAAAGGAAGAAAGTTCGCGGAAGCTACAGCGGCCGAATAATCTGGCTACCGCCCTAACGTCCAGCATGAAGAGGACGCAACATCAGCACTAGTAAATCAAAGTTGGAAAGATCATCTCTGATCTTACTTCTAGCCCTTCGCCGGGCCTCAACCGAGAGAAGCACGGTTTGGAACGTAAGCGTCCGACCCTTGGAGGATGTGCTGCATCCGAAGACTACGCCAGTCGGAAGTCTGGTTACCAACCCAGATGTCCGGGCCCTACCCGGGAGTAAATCTGGCCAAGTGGCCATGTATGCGTGTCCTATCTACCCCTTTTGTCCCCAAGCTATATAAATTGTACCATAGCCTCCAATTAAGGTTAACAAAGCATATACGAAGACCTTGAGAGAGCTTTGCTAATCTTATCACCTTTTAGAAGATCAAGACCACCTAAGGGAGAAGGATTGTTCATAAGATCATCAAGACCTCCTCTCCCATCTAAGGTTTGGAGAAGAACATTTCTCAAGGCCCTATCTCTCTTTGAGATTTGGAAATAAATTTATCCTTTTACTTCTATCTTTGTTGCTTGTAGATCTATGTGTATTTGTTTGTTTGAATGTTTGGAGAGCCCATGTGTGATGTGAACCTTATTCATCTAGTAAATACTATTGTGCTGCTTGTGTTCTTGTGATTTTCTCCTTTTCATCTCCATATTGTGAAGATTGGCCAACATATTTGGCCTTGCCCATATCATCGCGGGCATACAAATGTGTCCATACTCTACCCGTGTGGGTTAGATACCCAAGAGTAAAATTATATCCTTAGACCATGGTGATGGCTGAGAACAGTTAGATAGACTACGAGCGGCGGATGTGTGGAAAAGAGGGGAGAAATGAGATGAGTAGGGTTTGGAGGCGACGCCGTAGGCTTTTAAAGTCGAAGTAGGCTCCGCAAACGGCGTGCTGGTCAGCCGGACATGAATGCTGGTAGGCAAGGGAGTCATTCATCCTCCATGAAAGCAGATGCAGGATCGAAAGTATGTCTAGAGGGGAGGTGATTAGACTACTTGACCAAATAAAAATCTAGCCTTATAGTTAAAAAAATCTAGCCTTTTCCGAATTTTAAGTCTTGGCAAATTTTAGCAACTTAACACAAGTCAAGCAATAAACCTACACATGCAATTCAAGGAGTATAGCAGCGGAATGTAAATTATTGCATATGAAGTTAAAGGGGAGGAGTTTGGAGGGATAAAACACAATGTAGACACAGAGTTTTTGGCGTGGTGCCGATATGTGGTGCTACCGTACATCCACGTTGATGGAGACTTCAACCCACGAAGGGTAACGGTTGCGCAAGTCCACAGAGGGCTCCACCTATGAAGGGTCGACAAAGATGCAACCTTCTCTATCCCACCATGGCCATCGCCCATGAAGGACTTGCCTCACTTGGGTAGATCTTCACAATGTAGGCGATCTCGTTGCCCTTACAAACTCCTTGGTTCAACTCCATAATCTTGACAGAGGCTCCCAAGTGACACCTAACCAATCTTGGAGACACCACTCTCCAAAAGGTAATAGATGGTGTGTTGATGATGAACTCCTTGATCTTGTGCTTCAAATGATAGTCTCCCCAACACTCAACTCTCTCTCATAGATTTGGATATGGTGGAAAGATGATTTGAGTGGAAAGAAACTTGGGGAAGGCTAGAGATCAAGATTCGTGTGGTTGGATTGGAATTTCTTGGTCTCAACACATGAGTAGGTGGTTCTCTCTCAGAAAATGAGTAGTGGAAGTGTAAGCACGTTCTGATATCTCTCTCTCAAATGGAGAAGGGGGTGGAGGGGGTATATATAGCCTCCACACAAAATCTAACCGTTACACACAATTCACCAAACTCGGTGGAACCTAATAGTGAAACTCGGTGAGACCAACCTAATTCAAAATGTGAACGTAAGGCTCATCGGTGGGACCAACAATATCAAGTCGGTGAGACCGATCACATGAACTCAGTGAGACCGATTTCAGTAATAAGTAACAAAGACTTGGTCAGGAAAACTCAATGGGACCGATCTGTCGGTGTTTTGGATATGGGGGTATCTAGACTTTCCTGCCTGCAGCCCACGGCATAGCTCCACCGATGGACAGGTACGGCCCAGCTTCAACATCAATGACTCAAGACCCTCGTGAGGGGCCAAGCCTCGCGAGGCGGACGACACCAAGACCCCCAAGGGAATCAGCCTCCTCAGTCTGGCTTCCAAGGGGTTAAGAGTTCTATGCAAGGTCCACCTCACGAGGCTCAGCTGACATGAGCCATGACGACCAAGGCCAGGCGGGCGCCAGGCGGGTGACGGTGTCCTGGACTATGGGGTACTCACCACATCGTCTCCCGACTAGGTGGATCGGGCCGAGGACCCCCATGGCGGTTCACTCATGGGCCACTTCGGGCAGCCCATGCCGCATACAAGGAGTATTCCATAAGACTTGGTGATCAAGACAAGAACTCCTCTCCACCAACGTATTCGGCTAGGACATTTGTTATCCTAGGCCTCTTGTGCATTATATAAGCCAAGGACAGGCTAGTCGATAGATCATTATGACAATCATACAAGCTAGACTTCTAGGGTTTAGCCATTACGATCTCGTAGTAGATAAATTCTTGTAATACTCATATTCATCAAGATCAATCAAGAAGGAAGTAGGGTATTACCTCCATTGAGAGGGCCTGAACCTGGGTAAACATCGTGTCCCATGTCTCCTCTTACCATCAACCTTAGACGCATAGTTCGGGACCCCCTACCCGAGATCCGCCGGTTTTGACACCGACATTGGTTCTTTCATTGAGAGTTCCGTTGTGTGATCGGCAAAGGATCGATGGCTCGTCTGTAGGTTAATTGCGATGTCCTCATCTTCGTCACTAGCTTCACTGGTCACCTCGGCTTGACCGAGGACTGCGCCCTGCCTCCGATAGTCATGTTCGGACTAGGGGTTTCATCAACATCAACTCCGATCTCTATCATGATCATGGAGGAATTATCCTCAGAGCTCGGGGGCTCAACGTCAACATTGTCCTGAAGCGACCATGCTATTTTTCCGGACAACGAACTTGTATCCACTGCCACCACCTCCTCGAGCATCGCTCTGACGATTCCTTCGGTGGAATTGTGTGAAATTAAGTCTACAACAACCATGCAAAATTTCGTCGAGTTCCGATGGAGGAATCTCTGGCAATCTACGATATACCAGAGCCCTGTCAAATCTGGATGGGAATCTAGACAAGTTTAGGGCGTGGTCTCCAGAGCCAAGCTCGGAGGTCCTTTGGAAGATCCAACTGTTCATCTGCTGCAGAATTCCCATATCTACCACCCCTCAAATTTCAGCTCGATCCGACGGTTCAAAATCCGGGAACCTTCCGATGAGTGGACCAATTTTCTGTTCTGTTTTCTGCGCGAGAACAAATCCGACGCAAGTTCATCTATTTTATGAACGGGATTTTAGATCCTTTTTTAAGGAAGTTTTGTATGGGGTATTGTGTTTTGTTCCCAAACACATCCCACTAATGTTAATGTCTTTTCCAATATGATCTTCAATGCGCCGGTGTCAAACCAGCCTGACAATGTTGCTACATGGCTGCCGACCTGCGCTAGACACATCGTCGCTTTGTTGAGCCGATCTCAACTTCTTCGGATCATCATCTAGGCATGCCAAACAAGAGTTCGACATCGCGAAGGATAAATCATCACTAACATCGCCGCCCCATGGATTACACGGAGCGGGCACATCGGCATCGCCGCATGTTCACTTCATTAAGCCGGCATTTACCGCGTCACAAGTTACGACCTGCGCCAGCATGGCCGCACTGTTGCTTGTTCAAGCCGATGTCTATCACGCCGAACTACTTCAATACCTCGGCTGACATGGCAGCTGCAATGTCTCCTTACCGACCTGCTCCATCACCTCGGCTAGACCGGGGGCTTCGCCATCCCTTCTTCAACCTAATACGGAAACTTCGGCGTCATCACCCGACCAGCTTCGTCACGTTAGCTGGACCGGGGGATTTGCCTCAGCGAGCCAACCTTTACCAGCATCGCCATGTCGTCGCTTCACCGCCCATCAGGCAATAGGTGTGCAGATCGATTCCCAATTTTGGGAGTCACCTTTCTTTGGACTGCTACAATAAATAAACTAGGTGCTATTAATCCTAGCAATTTTTGCTTATTTGGGTTTATTTTTCTCAAGGAATTATTACTCTGGTTCGTTCCATCATCTGTACATAGGTCTATCAAATGGCGGCCACATTAACGACTTAGTCAGTTTCCGTACATAGTTCGGCGAACGCCGCATCCAGAACTCGGACCGACCTGTGAATTCAGGTTTTGCCACGCCTTTACTGCATCACGCTGATGCCTTGCATTGACATTGACTTCGGCACTAGGCCACATATTTTTAAATAAATTATCTTGCGTAAATTAATTATGCGAGGATTTTTATATATTTATATTATTATTCTCGGCCTGCACTATTTTACATGTGCAGGTAATCGACTTCGACAGCGTCATGTGGTCACTTCGGCAAGCCAACGCTGCCGTCCCAATCGGCATAAATCAGCTCGCGTGATCACCTTGTTGGTCGAATTGCCACACCGACATGCTCGGTTTCCTTGGGGACTTCGGCATCGCTGAGAGAGATCTACCTCATCGAGTGTTCCGCACACGAGCCATATTTCTTTTATTACTCACTTTGCATAAATTATTAATTATGCAATGATTTTTATTTATTTATTAGTATTACTATTATCTCCGGTTTGCACTATATTCTGTGCAGAGGTAAATGATCCGGGTCGAGCAGTCTTGTCTCCTCGGCGTATTGACACACCACACCACCTCTACTGGACTGGGGGCTTCGTCATCACTTCATTAACCCACGCCGGGGACTTCGGCATCACTCTGCCGGCCTGCATTGGCTGAGCCGTGTCACTACCTCAGAGTGCCGAACTCCTTGCTCGGACACCTCGGGCTTGGAGGCTGGTGTTGGGGAACGTAGTAATTTCAAAAAAAATCATATGCACATGCAAGATCATGGTGATGCATAGCAACGAGAGGGGAGAGTGTGTCCACGTACCCTCGTAGACCGAAAGCGTAAGCGTTAGCACAACGCGGTTGATGTAGTCGTACGTTTTCACGGCCCGACCGATCAAGCACCGAAACTACGGTACCTCCGAGTTCTAGAACACGTTCAGCTTGATGACGTCCCTTGAACTCCGATCCAGCCGAGTGTCGAGGGAGAGTTCAGTCAGCACGATGGCGTTGATGATCTTGATGTTCTACCGTCGCAGGGCTTCCCCTAAGCACCGCTACAATATTATCAAGGAGGACTATGGTGGAGGGGGGCACCGCACAAGGCTAAGAGATCAATGATCAATTGTTGTGTCTAGAGGTGCCCCCCTTCCCCGGTATATAAAGGAGCCAGGGGGAGGGGGTCGGCCGGCCAGGAGGGGCGCGGCAGGAGGAGTCCTCCTCCCACCGGGAGTAGGACTCCCCCCTTCCTTGTTGGAGTAGGAGAGGAGAGGGAAGGAGAGAGAGGGGGAAAGGAAAGGGGGGGAACCACCCCCCCCTCCTTGTCCAATTCGGACTTGGGGGGAGGGGCGCGCGGCTGCCCCTTGGCCGCCTCTCCTCTTCCACCACTTGGGCCCATGAGGCCCATTAACCTCCGGGGGGTTCCGATAACCCCCCGGTACTCTGGTATATATTCGATAACCCCCAAAGCCTTTCCGGTGTCCGAATATAGTCATCCAATATATTAATCTTCATGTCTCGACCATTTCGAGACTCCTCTCCATGTCCGTACTCACCTTCGGTACTCCGAACAAACTTCGGTACATCAAAACTCATAAACTCATAATATAACTGTCATCGAAACCTTAAGCTTGCGGACCCTACGTGTTCGAGAACTACGTAGACATGACCGAGAACTGTTTCCGGTCAATAACCAATAGCGGAACCTGGATGCTCATATTGGCTCCTACATATTCTACGAAGATCTTTATCGGTCAAACCGCATAACAACATATGTTGTTCCCTTTGTCATCGGTATGTTACTTGCCCGAGATTTGATCGTCGGTATCTCAATACCTAGTTCAATCTCGTTACCGGCAAGTCTCTTTACTCGTTATGTAATACATCATCTTGCAACTAACTCATTAGTCACATTGCTTGCAAGGCTTATAGTGATGTGTATTACCGAGAGGGCCCAGAGATACCTCTCCGACAATCGGAGTGACAAATCCTAATCTAGAAATACGCCAACACAACAAGTACCTTCGGAGACACCTGTAGAGCACCTTTATAATCACCCAGTTACGTTGTGACGTTTGGTAGCTCACAAAGTGTTCCTCCGGTAAACGGGAGTTGCATAATCTCATAGTCATAGGAACATGTATAAGTCATGAAGAAAGCAATAGCAACATACTAAACGATCAAGTGCTATGCTAACAGAACGGGTCAAGTCAATCACATCATTCTCTCAATGATGTGTTCCCGTTAATCAAATGACAACTCTTTTGTCCATGGCTAGGAAACATAACCATCTTTGATAAACGAGTTAGTCAAGTAGAGGCATACTAGTGACACTCAGTTTGTCTATGTATTCACACATGTATCATGTTTCCGGTTAATACAATTCTAGCATGAATAATAAACATTTATCATGAAATAAGGAAATAAATAATAACTTTATTATTGCCTCTAGGGCATATTTCCTTCAGTCTCCCACTTGCACTAGAGTCAATAATCTAGATTACAAAGTAATGATTCTAACACCCATAGAGTCTTGGTGTTGATCATGTTTTGCTCGTGGAAGAGGATTAGTTAACGGGTCTGCAACATTCAGATCCGTATGTATCTTGCAAATCTCTATGTCTCCCACCTGGAATTGGTCCCGGATGGAATTGAAGCGTCTCTTGATGTGCTTGGTCCTCTTGTGAAATCTGGATTCCTTTGCCAAGGCAATTGCACCAGCATTGTCACAGAAGATCTTCATTGGTCCCGATGCACTAGGTATGACACACAGATCGGAAATGAACTCCTTCATCCAGACTCCTTCATTTACCGCTTCCGAAGCAACTATGTACTCCGCTTCACATGTAGATCCCACCACGACGCTTTGTTTAGAACTGCACCAACTGACAGCTCCACCGTTTAATATAAATACGTATCCGATTTGCGATTTAGAATCATCCGGATCAATGTCAAAGCTTGCATCGACGTAACCATTTATGACTAGCTCTCTGTCACCTCCATAAACGAGAAACATTTCCTTAGTCCTTTTCTGGTATTTCAGGATGTTCTTGACCGCTGTCCAGTGATCCACTCCTAGATTACTTTGATACCTCCCTGCCAAACTTATTGCTAAGCATACGTCAGGTCTAGTACACTACATTGCATACATGATAGAGCCTATGGCTGAAGCATAGGGAACATCTTTCATTTTCTCTCTATCTTCTGCAGTGGTCGGGCATTGAGTTTGACTCAACTTCACACCTTGTAATACAGGCAAGATCCTTTGTTTGCCTGATCCATTTTGAACCTTTTCAAAACTTTATCAAGGTATATGCTTTGTGAAAGTCCAATTAAGCATCTTGATCTATCTCTATAGATCTTGATGCCCAATATGTAAGCAGCTTCACCGAGGTCTTTCATTGAAAAACTTTTATTCAAGTATCCTTTTATGCTATCCAGAAATTCTATATCATTTCCAATTAACAATATGTCGTCTACATATAATATCAGAAATGCTACAGAGCTCCCACTCACTTTCTTGTAAATACAGGCTTCTCCAAAAGTCTGTATAAAACCATATGCTTTGATCACACTATCAAAGCGTTTATTCCAACTCCGAGAGGCTTGCACCAGTCCATAAATGGATCGTTGGAGCTTGCACACTTTGTTAGCATCTTTTGGATCAACAAAACCTTCTGGTTGCATCATATACAACTCTTCTTCCAGATATCCATTCAGGAACGCAAATTTGACATCCATTTGCCATATTTCATAATCATAAAATGCGGCAATTGCTAACATGATTCAGACAGACTTAAGCATCGCTACGGGTGAGAAAGTCTCATCGTAGTCAACCCATTGAACTTGTCGAAAACCTTTTGCAACAAGTCGAGCTTTGTAGACAGTTACATTACCATTAGTGTCAGTCTTCTTCTTGAAGATCCATTTATTCTCGATGGCTTGCCGATCATTGGGCAAGTCAACCAAAGTCCATACTTTGTTCTCATACATGGATCCCATCTCAGATTTCATGGCCTCAAGCCATTTTGCGGAATCTGGGCTCATCATCGCTTCCTCATAGTTCGTAGGTTCATCATGGTCAAGTAACATGACCTCCAAAATAGGATTGCGGTACCGCTCTGGTGCGGATCTTATTCTGGTTGACCTACGAGGGTCGGTAGTAACTTGATCTGAAGTTTCATGATCAATATCGTTAGTTTCCTCACTAATTGGTGTAGTCGTCACAGGAACTGATTTCTGTGATGAACTATTTTCCAATAAGGGAGCAGGTACAATTACCTCATCAAGTTCTACTTTCCTCCCACTCACTTCTTTCGAGAGAAACTCCTTCTCTAGAAAGGATCCATTCTTGGCAACGAATGTCTTGCCTTCGGATATGTGATAGAAGGTGTACCCAACAGTTTCCTTTGGGTATCCTATGAAGACACATTTCTCCGATTTGGGTTCGAGCTTATTAGCATAACCCCAAAACAATAGCGGTAAATCAGTAAGAGACATCATAGATCACACCATATCTAGTAAAGTGCGATTACGACGTTCGGACACACCATTACGTTGTGGTGTTCCGGGTGGTGTGAGTTGCGAAACTATTCCGCATTGTTTCAAATGTAAACCAAACTTGTAACTCAAATATTCTCCTCCACGATCAGATCATAGAAACTTTATTTTCTTGTTACGATGATTTTCAACTTCAATATGAAATTCCTTGAACTTTTCAAATGTTTCAGACTTATGTTTCATCAAGTAGATATACCCATATCTGCTTAAATCATCTGTGAAGGTGAGAAAATAATGATACCCGCCGCGAGCTTCAATATTCATTGGACCACATACATCAGTATGTATGATTTCCAACAAATCTGTTGCTCGCTCCATAGTTCCGGAGAACGGCGTTTTAGTCATCTTGCCCATGATGCATGGTTCGCAAGTACCAAGTGATTCATAATCAAGTGATTCCAAAAGTCCATCAGTATGGAGTTTCTTCATGCGCTTTACACCAATATAACCTAAACGGCAGTGCCACAAATAAGTTGCACTATCATTATTAGCTCTGCATCTTTTGGCTTCAATATTATGAATATGTGTATCACTACTATCGAGATTCATCAAAAATAGACCACTCTTCAAGGGTGCATGACCATAAAAGATATTACTCATATAAATAGAACAACCATTATTCTCAGATTTAAATGAATAACCGTCTCGCATCAAACCAGATCCAGATATAATGTTCATGCTCAACGCTGGCACCAAATAACAATTATTCAGGTCTAAAACTAATCCCGAAGGTAGATGTAGAGGTAGCGTGCCGACGGCGATCACATCTACTTTGAAACCATTTCCCACGCGCATCGTCACCTTGTCCTTAGCCAGTGTCCTCTTAATCCGTAGTCCCTATTTTGAGTTGCAAATATTAGCAACAGAACCATTATCAAATACCCAGGTGCTACTACGAGCTCTGGTAAGGTACACATCAATAACATTTATATCACATATACCTTTGTTCACCTTGCCATCCTTCTTATCCGCCAAATACTTGGGGCAGTTCCGCTTCCAGTGACCAGTTTGTTTGCAGTAGAAGCACTCAGTCTCAGGCTTAGGTCCAGACTTGGGTTTCTTCTCTTGAGCAGCAACTTGTTTGTTGTTCTTCTTGAAGTTCCCCTTCTTCTTCCCTTTTCCCTTTTTCTTGAAACTGGTGGTCTTGTTGACCATCAACACTTGATGCTCCTTTTTGATTGCTACCTCCGCAACCTTTAGCATTGCGAAGAGCTCGGGAATAGTCTTGTTCATCCCTTGCATATTATAGTTCATCACAAAGCTCTTGTAGCTTTGTGGCAGTGATTGGAGAATTATGTCAATGACGCAATCATATGGAAGATTAACTCCCAGTTGAATCAAGTGATTGTTATACCCAGACATTCTGAGTATATGCTCACTGACAGAACTATTCTCCTCCATCTTGCAGCTGTAGAACTTATTGGAGACTTCATATCTCTCAACCCGGGCATTTGCTTGAAATATTAACTTCAACTCCTGGAACATCTCATATGCTCCATGACGTTCAAAACGTCGTTGAAGTACCGATTCTAAGCCGTAAAGAATGGCACACTGAACTATTGAGTAGTCATCAGATTTGCTCTACCAAACATTCACAACGTCCGCAGTTGCATTTGCAGCAGGCCTGGCACCCAGCGGTGCTTCCAGGACGTAATTATTTTGTGCAGTAATGAGGATAATCCTCAAGTTACGGACCTAGTCCGTGTAATTGCTACCATCATCTTTCAACTTAGCTTTCTCAAGGAACGCATTAAAATTCAACGGAACAACAGCACAAGCCATCTATCTACAATCAACACAGACATGCAAAATACTATCAGGTACTAAGTTCATGATAAATTTAAGTTTAATTAATCATATTACTAAAGAACTCCCACTTAGATAGACATCCGTCTAATCATCTAAGTTATCACGTGATCCAAATCAACTAAACCATAACCGATCATCACGTGAAATGGAGTTGTTTTCAATGGTGAACATCATTATGTTGATCATATCTACTATATGATTCATGCTCAACCTTTCGGTCTCAGTGTTCTGAGGCCATATCTGCATATGCTAGGCTCGTCAAGTTTAACCTGAGCATTCTGTCTATGCAAAACTGGCTTGCACCCGTTGTAGATGGACGTAGAGCTTATCACACCCGATCATCACGTGGTGTCTGGGCACGACGAACTTTGGCAACATTGCATACTCAGGGAGAACACTTTTATCTTGAAATTTAGCGAGAGATCATCTTATAATGCTAATGTTAATCAAAGCAAGATAAGATGCATAAAGGATAGACATCACATGCAATCAATATAAGTGATATGATATGGCCATCATCATCTTGTGCTTGTGATCTCCATCTCCGAAGCACCGTCAAGATCACCACCGTCACCGACGCGACACCTTCATCTCCATCGTATCATCGTTGTCGTTTCGCCACCTATTGCTTCTACGACTATTGCTACCGCTTAGTGATAAAGTAAAGCAATTAAAGGGCGATTGCATTGCATACAATAAAGCGACAACCATACGGCTTCTGCCAGTTGCGGATAACTTGGTTAAAAAACATGATCATCTCATACAATAAAATATAGCATCATGTCTTGACCATATCACATCACAACATGCCCTGCAAAAACAAGTTAGACGTCCTCTACTTTGTTGTTGCAAGTTTTACATGGCTACTACGGGCTGAGCAAGAACTGTTCTTACCTACGCATCAAAACCACAATGATAGTTCGTCAAGTTAGTGATATTTTAACCTTCTCAAGGACCGGGCGTAGCCACACTTGGTTCAACTAAAGTTGGAGAAACTGACACCCTCCAGCCACCTGTGTGCAAAGCACGTCGGTAGAACCAGTCTCACATAAGCGTACGCGTAATGTCGGTCCGGGCCGCTTCATCCAACAATACCGCTGAACCAAAGTATGACATGATGGTAAGCAGTATGACTTATATCGCCCACAACTCACTTGTGGTCTACTCGTGCATATAACATCAACGCAGAAAACCTAGGCTCGGATGCCACTATTGGGGAATGTAGTAATTTCAAAAAAATTCCTACGCACACGCAAGATCATGGTGATGCATAGCAACGAGAGGGGAGAGTGTGTCCACGTACCCTCGTAGACCGAAAGCGGAAGCGTTAGCACAACGCGGTTGATGTAGTCGTACGTCTTCACGGCCCGACCGATCAAGCACCGAAACTATGGCACCTCCGAGTTCTAGCACACGTTCAGCTCGATGACATCCCTCAAACTCCGATCCAGCCGAGTGTCGAGGGAGAGTTGCATCAGCACGACGGTGTAGTGATGATCTTGATGTTCTACCGTCGCAGGGCTTCACCTAAGCACCGCTACAATATTATCGAGGAGGACTATGGTGGAGGGGGGCACCGCACACGACTAAGAGATCAATGATCAATTGTTGTGTCTGGAGGTGCCGCCCTGCCCCCGTATATAAAGGAGCCAGGGGGAGGGGGTTGGCCGGCCAGGAGGGGCACGCTAGGAGGAGTCCTCCTCCCACCGGGAGTAGGACTCCCCCCTTCCTTGTTGGAGTAGGAGAGGAGAGGGAAGGAGAGAGAGGGGGAAAGGAAAGGGGGGGCGCCGGCCCCCTCCTTGTCCAATTCGGACTTGGGGGGGGGGGGGAGGGGCGCGTGGCTGCACCTTGGCCGCCTCTCCTCTTCCACCACTTGGGCCCATGAGGCCCATATAACCTCCGGGGGGGGATTCCGATAACCCCCCGGTACTCCGGTATATATCCGATAACCCCCGAAACCTTTCCGGTGTCCGAATATAGTCGTCCAATATATCAATCTTCATGTCTCGACCATTTCGAGACTCCTCGTCATGTCCGTAATCACCTTCGAGACTCCGAACAAACTCCGGTACATCAAAACTCATAAACTCATAATATAACTATCATCGAAACCTTAAGTGTGCGGACCCTACGGGTTCGAGAACTATGTAGACATGACCGAGAACTGTTTCCGGTCCATAACCAATAGCGGATCCTGGATGCTCATATTGGCTCCTACATATTCTACGAAGATCTTTATTGGTCAAACCGCATAACAACATACATTGTTCCCTTTGTCATCGGTATGTTACTTGCCCGAGATTTGATCGTCAGTATCTCAATACCTAGTTCAATCTTGTTACCGGCAAGTCTCTTTACTCATTATGTAATACATCATCTTGCAACTAACTCATTAGTCACATTTCTTGCAAGGCTTATAGTGATGTGTATTACCGAGAGGTCCCAGAGATACCTCTCCGACAATCGGAGTGACAAATCCTAATCTCGAAATACGCCAACCCAACAAGTACCTTCGGAGACACTTGTAGAGCACCTTTATAATCACCCAGTTACGTTGTGATGTTTGGTAGCACACAAAGTGTTCCTCCGGTAAACGGGAGTTGCATAAGCTCATAGTCATAGGAACATGTGTAAGTCATGAAGAAAGCAATAACAACATACTAAACAATCAAGTGCTAAACTAACGGAATGGGTCAAGTCAATCACATCATTCTCTCAATGATGTGATCCCATTAATAAAATGACAACTCTTTTGTCCATGGCTAGGAAACATAATCATCTTTGGTGAATGAGCTAGTCAAGTAGAGGCATACTAGTGACACACAGTTTGTCTATGTATTCACACATGTATCATGTTTTCGGTTAATACAGTTCTAGCATGAACAATAAACATTTATCATGAAATAAGGAAATAAATAATAACTTTATTATTGCCTCTAGGGCATATTTCCTTTATCTGGGACCTCGGCCATGCCGAGGACTGCCAAACATGTTGGTTCTATCACAGATCAATGGGCATCTTTGTCCCGCCACAAGCCCGAGCACATTAACCAGCTAAGTCGCTTTCATGCTCAAAAACTTTCAGTTTTAAATTTTGTTCGGTTCGACTAAGCATTATACTTTTTGGCAAAAATTTGTTTGTGACAAAATTCCTTGTCAAAACTTTGTTTGTGACACACAAATTCAAATACCCCATTTATTTGGGGGCTTCCTTTATGAAGCCTTTCCTCTTGCATGTGATTATACTTCTATGGCTTCGTTCCTTGTTCGTTTATTACGCCACAATATGCACCATGTTGACTTAAGTGTTCAGCAAGCTAGGTTGCCTTGCTCCTGTGTTTACCCCTATGTTCCCGATTGTTCGGCTAGGGAGTAAAGGGAGCACCTCTGCGATTGTCACGATCGGGTCATCCGAGCTCTGACCTCAGACTGGGTGAAGCCAAAAGCTAGCGCTCTTATTGTTTTCAATCATAGTCGGCACACAATGGAACTTATGAGTACAAAACATCTATTGCACAAGTCTCATAGTAACAATGAGCAACCGATGAAAGGTATCGGTGGGGGAACTATTTTCTTTGAAGATGCTTCTTACACTTCATCAGTAATATAGCATAAGTTCCCTGAGCGCGCTTTGTCTGTCACAGCCGTATGGCCTGACTACCTGGTTATCAGAAACACCATCGATATTCTCGACAGGTGGAGTACATGACACTTTTCGGCTCTTGACCGAAGAGGTAGAAGCCGATGGTCGGTTAAGACGTGTTTAAAGTTCGAGTGAACACAAATATGATATAAGTACTTCGGTACATACAATTATTACACATATAATTCTTTTACCCAAGTCACTTGGGGGCTCTTAAAATTTATATGAGTTGTTTTATAGTAAATGTGTTTTCTTCTTGTTCATTGCAAAGTCTTTTTCTACCGCTCCTTTTTCCACTCGAGTGTATGGTCAATAGATGGATAGCTTGTCTTCTCTCTAAAAGGCGCTCGAGTTTAGTTCGATGAACTGACCTCGGAGAAGTACTCCGCCTTTGGGATAAGGAGCTTGAAGCCGTAGGCTGACCCACGTGAAGTCTTGAGATCAGATGTGTCATGTTAAAGCACGACAGAAGCACAAATGTTTTTCCAATTTTCCGATTGGCACCAAAAACTTGATCTTGTTCGGATGCCAAGTTTTTACTGACGTTTTTTGGTTTTCCAAGATTATGGCACTTTTAAACTATTTGTGTGTTTCCAGCATAAGTCTCGCAGTGCAACGCCGGACACCTTTAGAGATTCGGCAAAAACATTCTCGGATATTGCTATATATGCATCGGTTTCAAATTGTGTCTTCGATCAATAGTTGGGTTGCCCGGCTCCTGTGCTTGCCTCCTACGTTCAGCTTTGTTCGGATAGGTGTGCAAAGCGAGAACCATTGTGATTGTGCTTCCAGCTCGCATGGTTAAGCACCTCATTGGAGAAAGCCGAAAACTAACTGTCACAATAAGCGTAAATTGGTTAGCAATCCGATGACTATGTTAAATGAGGGGCCGTTCATAACATTGGCCAAAGTATTTACGGCTTGACATCGGTTGTCGCCGAACACTAACCGGGGGCTCGTAGCTAGCTTCCCCAGTTTAAAGCTCCTATGACTAAGTGAAAGTTATAAAGCGTACATATCTAATTGCCTTGTTTCTGCTAACACAACCGCCTTGGGCACCGAGTCGTCGGCTAATGGTTGTCTTGTTATTGCGGAAACACCCTGCATAGTATCTACAAAGGGGTAGAAGCCGACGATGGGCACTTTCAACTGATAAATGGTCGAAACAGAGTCAAAATAAACATATCATCAACATTTGTATTTAATATACAAGGGCCGCCTTCCGTAATCATTGTTATAAAGCCATAAATATGCATCAATTTGACTTAAGATTTTTATCAAGCTGGGTTGCCTGGCTCCTATGCTTACCCCTATGTTCCCAATTGTTCGGCTAGGCGGTAAAGGGAGCACCTCTGTGATTGTTACTACCGGGTCATCCGAGTTAGTACCTCAGACTGGGTGAAGTCGAAAGCTAGCAATCTTAAAGGATGACATTGGTCGGCAACGACGGAAGTGGAAATTTTGGTTCATTAATACCACAGAGTTCGGGAACTTTCCCCGAACTAAATCCTCAATATTTTCCTCCCACATTGATCGGAGGTGAGGTTTCATGATCATGATAAGCATGATGACCCAAAGAAAGGAACCGATAGCGGAACTATTTTCCTTGGAAGATGATTCTTACATTAAGTAATATAGCATATCTCTCTGCGTACCTTTGTTTATAAAACCATATGACCGGATTGCCTTGTTTGTCGTACATCTTTGCTCTCATGAAGGCTTTATAAAGAAGGACAAACACTCCCCGGCTGCTAGCAGAGGACGTGGAAGCCGATGGTCGGTCAACAAAGTTTTGTACAATGCAGATCCGAGCATTACTGATGTAAAATACTTGGATACATAGGATCATAAATTGCGTGTAAAGTCGATTTATTGTAGCTCATCTTTTAAAGACCAAGGGAGCAACTTACATAAAGCTCTCCTAAATCCGAAGTGGCATCAATTTCATATCTATTAAGCCCCTTGGGGCCAACCTTGGCGAGCCCAGCTTTCGTTGGCTCAATCTCCTTTAAGAGATATTTATTCTCTTTTCGAGAAATTTGTGTTAAACACAACAAAATTTTCTGTCACACGGATATCGATCCTTAATTCGGCCACCCGTGCCCACATTAAGGCTCGGGGGCTATTGGGCTTCGTGCTCATTATTTATAAATATTAAAGGGGCACATCTATCCCCTGATCTGGTGTTGCCACCCGACCAGTGTCTCGGGGGCTACTGCGTTTCCTGTTCAATACAGAAAATTTAAAGTGCTTAATGTTCGGCTTGACCGAACTATGGGCAAATACGTCATCGAATAACAATAGGTACCATCTGGACCTATCTGGCGTCAAGCTAATATATTGCGGCAACTTCTCAAGACCCTCTCTCATGGTCCCATTTGCCGATCACTATTATCTCTAATATATTACACTGTGTTTCTATTCCTACGTATGCTGCCGAGCTAGGAGTTGATCCTCAGGCCGATTTTGCAAATTGACCTGAGTCTCAGGGGCTACCAGGATCAGCAGTTTTATATTTTCCTTCAGGTGCACCTCGGATTTAGACCAACACACACTTTGAGGGCTACTAGATATACATATACTGGTTATATCTCTCGGCAGAGAGTAAATTGCACCAATCAAAAATGTTCACAAAAATCAGCCCGCGGTCGGGGTGGTGCACCACCTCGGAAGCAGTCCGGCATAAAGCTCGGGCACCGGTGGCTGGCTCCATAGAGGGCATTTCCGGCATTAAGCTCGGCTGAATTCATTCAATCTTTTAAAATACCGAGGTAGTTTACGACACCTCGAACGCTGACCACCGTTGGAGCTCGGAAGTGGTTTGGCATAAAGCCTGGATTTGAATGGCTCATTCCATAGAGAACTTTTTAGCGTTAAACTCGGATAACCTCCTTCAAACTTTTTCAAGCAAAGGTGATCTATGACACCTCGGATATAGTCCGGCATTGGAGCTCGGATATAGTCCGGCGCTGGTGCTCGGCTGCAAAAGATATCTCGAATGCAGTCCGGCGTTGGAGCTCAGATGCAAGAGGACACCGCCGCATGGGAACAACTTCAAACCTGAGGTGCGGCATAAAAAATAATCCTAAGGCATTGATAAAGGACGAGAACTTAAAGGGGCTCCTTGGATACCCGATGTGTAAACCCTTCGGATTCATTTCGGCGATCCTCAAGATCAAAGACGAGAAGATTTGTTGAACCAGTTTTCAAGACCGAGGATCGAAGATGAAGAACAATTTGGAAGGATCGAGGAGCGTCCCAACTTGAAGAACGATTCAGGGGGCAACTGAAGGTGTCCTGGACTAGGGGGTACTCACCACATCGTCTCTCAACCAGGTGGATCGGGCCGAGTACCCCCATGGCGGTTCACTCATGGGTCACTTCGGGCAGCCCATGCCGCATACAAGGAGTATTCCACAAGACTTGGTGATCAAGACAAGGACTCCTCTCCACCAACGTATTCGGCTAGGACTCTTGTTATCCTAGGACTCTCGTGCATTATATAAGCTAAGGCCAGGCTAGTCGATAGATCATTATGACAATCATTCAAGGTAGACTTCTAGGGTTTAGCTATTATGATCTTGTGGTAGATCAATTCTTGTAATACTCATATTCATCAAGATCAATCAAGCAGGAAGCAGGGTATTACCTCCATAGACAGGGCCCGAACCTGGGTAAACATCGTGTCCCCTGTCTCCCATTACCATCGACCTTAGATGAATAGTTCGGGACCCCCTACCGAGATCTGCCGGTTTTGACACTGGCAGCGGGTGCCAGCGGGCGCAGATCGCCAATTTCCTCTTTGGTGCAAGGGAGGCAAGCCACAGGTGCGGAATCCTGAGGAATCAACCAAAGGTTTCCATTCTGGTGCAACAAGACCAAGACCGCTAGGACGGCAGGACGGATGTCATCCCCGAGCCCACTGTCGCGTCAAGACCAGGGGCTTTTCGTAGGTGAAGACCATTTTAGTCAGGATAAGTTGTACTACTTTTCCCCTTTCAAATCCGGCCGTTGTGGGATCCCTTCCCGCCAACATTTAGGAAGAGGACCAATGCCACTATAAATAGGACTTAGCCACCACCATAGAGGGGCATCTAGTTCAGAGCGGGGAGAGATCCATTCTCACCCAACCACCTCACTAGCTCTCTCGAGCTCAAGAACACCTCACCTCCTGAGGCCAGTTCATCCTCTGTACTAGTTCATCCTCAGCCCTTCGAGGCAATCCACCAAAACGCTGGAGTAGGGTATTACATCACAAGGTGACCCGAACTAGGATAAACTATTGTGTCTCTTTGTCTCTTCGATCCTGATGCACTAGGCTTAGGAGGATTGCGAGTAGGCAGGTTGTGTAGGTTGAGATCTCTGCACGCACCCTAGAGTTCAAACCTTTCAAGGGTTTGCGAAACCCGTAATCCGACATTTGGAGCACCAGGTAGGGGTGCGTCGGATCTTTTCTTCCGTCGATCAATCCACCGTCACTCCGTCACCTCCATGGCTGACGCACGCCGAGCTCGCGTCGAGCACCGCAGTTGCCGCTCGCGTTGCTTAGACGACTCTGGCGGGAGATGGTTGTGCTTGTCGTGCTCCATCTCTGGTGGCCAACACCGCCATGGGCCCTGCCGGCCATGAGCAGCAAGCCTCTTTGGTGCATCCTTCAGTGCACCGCGATGGGCGCACCGCCACTCCGTCACTGAACCCGGCGGCTTCATCCTCCCACGCGCGTCACGGCCCAGCGAACGCGATGGAAGCTCTGCTCATGGCGCGAGATCTCCTTTGCTACCGCCCGGTCAATGACTTCTATGATGAGTGGCTCGAGCGGATTGCTGAGCTCGTCAGCGTGGCTGGGGGCTCCGTTGCACAAGCCCGCTCACTGCCTCAGCAGCCACCTGCCACGGGCGATGTGGCTCACAGGGCTCCTCCACCACCTCCAGCCCAGGGTGACATCATCGAGCCAAGGCATGTGGCACCACGGCGCAACCCGCCATGCTAGGCACCTGCACAGGAACAGGTGAGCTGCCAGGTGGTGCAGCAGCCTCAAGGAGAAGCACGCGTGCTTCATTTGTCCCCCACGTCAAGCCCGTGTGTCGCCACGGAGGTGGTGGCGCGTGTGCACCAGGACCAAGCTCCACTTCCTCGACAGGCTCCCTTGGCCACAACAGGATGTTGCACATTCACCTTGGAGCTTCGCAATGTCATCTGGCTGAGCAAGTTCAAGCCTGACCTGCCTCCACGCTACGACGGCACCACCGACCCCGTCGAGCTCTTGCAGCTCTACGAGCTAAGCATCAAGGTGGCCAGCAGCGACGAGAAGATCATGGCGAAGTGGTTACTAATGGCCCTCAAGGATGGCGCGCATTCTTGGCTCCTGAACCTCCCCGTGGGGTTGGTCTCTTCCTGTGAGGAGATGCGCAGCCGCTTCATTGCCAACTTCTAGGGCACTCGCGACCGTCCGCCGGCCGCGGGTGACCTGCGACGCATCAAGCAGCAGCCAGGAGAGACCCTGCAGAAGTACATCCAGCACTTAAACCACGTTCGCCTCAAGATCCCCAAGGTGTCGGACGAGGCCATCATTTCAGCATTCACTGATGGCGTCCGTGATGTCAAGATGAAGGAGCAGCTCGCCATCCACTAGGACCTCTGCACGGCCTTGGAGATGTTCAATATGGTGAACAAGTGTGCAAGGGCTGAGGAGCGGCACCTCTCCCTCCTCTAGCTCCCCAAGGCTGACCCTGAAGACAAGAAGGCCAAGACCAAGGACGTAAAGCACAAGGGGCCGGCCGTGCTCGCGGCCCAGCCACAGATGAAGCGCGGCTGCAACCACCCCGAGTCGGCCAAGGGCAACCGACCGTTCTGCGTCTTCCACAACGTCTACAGCCACAACACCAACAACTGCCAGGAGCTCAGGGCCCACCATGACGGGCGCCTCGGTCGACTCCCTGAGCACAATGATTGAGGCTACGACCGCGGAGGTGGCCGAGGTGGAGAACGCTGGGACAGACGCGACCATCCTCGGGAGGACCGTTGGCAGGATCAGCCTTGCGAGGGCGCCTGGAGGGAGCAGCCTCGTGAGGATCACCCTCAGGGCAATGCCGGTCTTCCTCCATTTCCTCCACTACCAAGAAGGAACAAAGATCATCATAAGGACGAGGGGGTTGGGGGCTTCCAGGAGCCTCGAGACATTGCCTGCATCCTGGGCTGCTCACAGGCCCTGACTTCTCACCGCATCTTCAAGCAGTTCGCGTGCGAGGAACACGGCGCTCCCCAAGCCCGAAGCAACTCGCCCACTCAGGTGGTCCAAATGCACCATCACCTTCAGCTCCTCAGACCAGATCAAGTGCGCGCCCACTGCCGGCGCGGTCCCCATGCTCTGCTCACCCGTCATCAGCAACGTGGTCGTCGCCAAGACTCTCATGGATGGTGGAGCAGGACTCAACGTCCTATCTATTCGAACATTCCACAGGCTCCAAGTGCCGTACTACCAGCTTTAGCCAACCAAGCCATTCTCAGGAGTGACCGACGGTTCCACACACCCGACAGGGCAGGTCCGCCTCCCTGTCACCTTCGGCGAACGCAATAACTACCACACAGAGCTCATCGACTTCGGCGTCGCCGACATTCGCCTGCCATACAACACTATCCTATGGTACCCAGCACTGTCCAAGTTCATGGCAGCGATGCACCACGGCTACAACGTCCTCAAGATGCCAGGAAGCAGCGGCGTCATCACAGTCGCATGCCATGAAAAGGACGCGGTGTGCTCCCTCGAGCGCGCATAGCAGGCTGCAGCAGTCGAGAACCCAGAAGATGAGGGCGGCGTCCTCCCTCCTGAGGTCCCCCCCAAGACAAAGATGCTGCAGCTGGGTTAGGGATCTCGCGAGGAAGCATCACCCGAGGACGTCGCGTTGAGTCTTGCATCGCCGGACGGGGCGCCTTAACCTATCGCATCGGAAGGCGCGCCCGACGCCCCTCTTAGGCTGGGCTTGGGGGCTCTCATCGGGAGGGCCTCAGACCTAGCCAGAGTCACGAGGGAGATACGCTTCAGCGCACGCTTCCCAGGAGAAGGCGTCAGGCAAAAGGCACTAGGCGTACAAGAGTTCATCAGCAAGGCAATCAAGGAGATTCAAGAGGCAAGGGTTCTGCGAGGCGATCGCCGCCTACTGCGAGGCGTGGCCCACTGCCCTCGAGAGGGTAAGGAGTTCTATGTCTGCATAGACAACCCAGGGCTCAACAGGGCGGCATCTCGGCAGCTCTTCTAGCCGTCTCGTGTCGGACGATGCGAGGTCCACCCCACATCTACGTCTGCATGCCTTTCAGCCTGCCAGGCGCAGCTGTGGCGTTCCAGCGCTGCACAAGGGATGCCTTGGCGGCTCGCGAGGCCAAACACCAGGCGACCCTGGCAGAGATGGAGATGCACCTTTGGTAGGCTCCTGGGCCCCCTGGGCCTCTTGAGGCTTGGGGCCAAGGTGGCTCGTGAGGAACGACTCCAGCAGCGCGCGTCTTCTGCGACCCCGACATCTCTTCAGCGAAGGTACGAGGTGACATCTCTCTAGTTCATTCAGTTTGGGGGCGCCCCACGGGCTGCATCATCCCCAAGCCGTATGGGTCCATCCCTGCGGCATGTATCTCTTTTGCATCTGTTAGAACTACTTTACCTTCCTTTACAAGCTACCTTGAGATTATCAACTGCCTGACCGACGCTTCGTTGCCAAGAATGTCTCGCGCCCTTGCGAGCCCTCCCGCGACTGCCTCATAATTAAGAACTGGCACGACGTCTTTGCTTGGGTCCGTCCCGGCAGCGTTGCTAAATCCAAGAGGCTGAGCTCTGGCTTATGTGCCAGTCCCCGTGTACGTCACCTCCCATGGCCCTTTGTGCCTTGTTCTCGCATGAGCTAATCACGGGCGGATGAGTGAGGGTGCGCGACCTGGTGCCCTCGTGGCCACAGGAACCGTGCGCCAGTTATTTTTCTTCAGGATCTTTGCATGAGAAGACTGGGCACGGCATCTGTGCTCGGGTCCGTCCCTGCAGCGTCGATAAAGCTAACAGATGAGCTCTGTCTGGCGGACCGGCCCCATTCACGTCACCTCCCGGGGTCGTTGGTGTCTAGCGTTCTCATGCAATAACCTCAGGAGACTCATTCGACGCAGGTTGCCTAACCATCTTGTATGACTAATACAAGTGTTCCCAATCAAGCTCAGGCGCAACCTGCGTTGAGGTAGGGCCTCATGAGTCCCTTGCTGGCTCACGGGTGCCCATACACACCTCCTCCAGCCCTGCCGTGCAAGCCACATGTCAGGCTGGGGCTGTACACGCCCCCGGGGGATCTCCTCAGAGGGAGCCCCCTCCCACACACCAGTGGAAGCACCATGCTCTGCGCTGGCCATCGACACTGCCGAGGAGCGGCTATGCCCGTGCAAGAGCGGAAGCGCTATGCTCCGCGCTGGTGATAAACAACTAGGGGTGGCCTCGCGGCTGCATTAACCTCGGGGAGCTTCCGAGCTTAGTGTCCAGCCTCACCGCGTTGCTCTCCCTCGAGAGGGTAGTGTCGGTGTCAAAACTGGCGGATCTGAGGTAGGGGGTCCCGAACTGTGCGTCTAAGGTTGATGGTAATAGGAGGCGGGGGACACGATGTTTACCCAGGTTTGGGCCCTCTCTATGGAGGTAATACCCTACTTCCTGCTTGATTGATCTTGATGAATATGAGTATTACAAGAGTTGATCTACCACGAGACATAATGGCTAAAACCCTAGGAGTCTAGCCTGTATGATTATGAATTCCTCTACGGTCTAAGCCCTCCGGTTTATATAGATACCAGAGGGGACTAGGGTTGTACAAAGTTGGTTACAGGGAAAGGAATCTTCATATTCAGGTGCCAAGCTTGCCTTCCACGCCAAGGAGAGTCCCATCCGGACACAGGTGAGAGTCTTTGGTATTGTATCTTCACAGCCCATCAGTCCGGACCTTGTATAGGCTGGACGCCCGAGGACCCCTTAATCCAGGACTCGCTCGGTAGCCCCCGAAACAGTCTTTCAATGACGATGTGTTCGGCGCGTAGATCGTCTTCGGCATTGCAAGGCTGGTTCCTCCTCTGATTACTTCAAAGTACCCGACTTAAAGACCACTATTCGGCTTTCCATTTAATGTCGCGCCCATCGGTTCCACACCTTCATGACTTCATCTTCCACGTGTCAAGCGAATACGAGAGATTGGGATATTTTTGCACATATCACCCTGACCATGTAAGAAAGGCGTCTATTTAAAGAGATTGGGATTTTCAAATCCGTTCCACACAAAGCGAGGAATCCTCAGAGCTTGCTAGGAGAAACCATTCCAACATGGATAGCGCTCCCAGCTCTTCCTCCCGTCCTCGCAGCCCCGGAAAAGGAGATTGGGAGAAATGTTCTGTATCCCACAGTTAGCTAGTGAAGTTGTAGACACAGGGATTTCTTCCCCCGCAGATCTAGCCCCCGTTCGAGCAGGATTGACTTCCTTCAACGGCGGGGCTCAGGTGGAGAATTTCCCCAATCCATCCAGGGGGGATGAGTGTGCTTCATTCCCTATTTGCTGAGAGGCGTTGGATTTCCAATCCACCCGTTCCTCTGAGGACTTCTGGAGTATTATGGCCTCCAACTACACAATTTCACTCCTGCCTCCATCCTGCACATAGCGGGTAACGTTGCTCTTTGTGAGCTATTCCTGGGTTGTGAGGCCCATTTTGAATTATGGAGGAAACTATTCTGCCTCGTCCCTCTTAGCCAAGAGGGATCAATATTTGAAGTGGGCAGAGCCAAGGTATGGCGCATCTCCGGGACCGGATACCTGTCCGGCACGCTGAAGAAGGCATCCGAAGAGTGGCCTTCCAAATGGTTCTATATCGAGGACGTCGCCCTTCCTGACCCAGTCCGAATGGGTCTTCCTGAATTTTCAAGTGCTCCGTTGAAGAAACCCCACGCTGGCGCCCTCGGAGCCTCGAGGAGGAAGATAGCACGGAAGTCTGTCAATTGATGAGCAAGATAAAGACGCTTGCCCAATCCGGATTATCAATAGTCGAGGTAATGGTGACTTCCATAATACGAGGGATCCAGCCACTCCAACACAGAGGGCATCTCGTGCCACTATAATGGGGAAGATGATGCCTGCTGCTGCGGTCGGAAGGGTCAGGACACCCCCGCCGCTTTGGCCAAAATACTGGCCAAACTATACAAAGGGGAGAAAGAGGAATTCACTCGTATTAAGCACTGAGACGGATTTTCCATGTACAATCCTCCTAACTGGGTGAGTTCCAATCCCACTACTCTACTCAATCTACTCCCTGAGTCACTTTCCATGGACATTAATCCGTCCATTTGTAACAGGAATGACGGAAGATCACCAAGGGGCTCCACAGCCCCGCCCCACAGCCAGATGACCACAACCGGTACCTTGACCCCAGATTCGAAGAGGATCCAGACATATTCGTGATGCTCGAGGATGGGGTGTTCTACCAGGCGAGCTATGATGGCATGGAAGTGGCCATCACCGCCGACTATCCCGGTCTTCTACCTGCCTCACACGTAAGTAGTCAAGAGACATCTCCTCCGGAAGAGCTTCCTCATTCTGCCTCACCCATCACACTATCTCGTGCTCCCAAGAGGAGGCGCTTGGTGCTCCATCCCGCACCAGAGGTGACTCCAAAGGGAGCGGCGCCCGCACCGAGCAAGCTTTCGAAGAGGAAGGCAAGCGAAGACACATCGGAGCCATCATCAAATAGGCGTGGCTTCATAAATATGCCCTTTGGCGGTCACATCCAACTGTGACATTATCCGTTTGTGTCTTATTAGGAAGAGCGTTCGCTAGACTATGTCCAGGAGTCCTGCGAGTCACACTCCCAATAGCCAGGTTCCAGACCCTACCGCAACGATGAGGGCTGATACGGGAGTGCCACCAGATTGTCCTTTGGCAGGGGATTCAGAAGATGTGTCCGTCACAAAATCGTAAGTGGAGAGCATCAGGAACCATCGGCGCCGAAGGGCCGCTCTTTGCGACCCCGGCTTTACAAAAGAGGCATTCAATGCCTTCAACTTGGCTGATGCATACATCCGAGCTACTCGAGACGGGCTTGCCAGAGCCACAGACCAACATTTGAAAGATATGCGGGTGAGCTCACATTGTATAAACCTGATAATTATATACCAGTAGCCCCCGAGACTTGAAGCAGTTGATTCAGCTGATTTAGGGATCATTGCAAAACCAGGTGCTTACGGAGAAGAACAACCTGTTGTCTCAAGAGCTGGAAAAATGTCGGACCCAACCAGCCTCTACGACAGCCAAACTGGAGAGATCCAAGAAGGCATCGCCTGGTAATGTGTCCCTCCATCGAGAAAATGGAATTATATACCAGCAATGCTAACACAGTTGTGTATCTTATGGCAGGATCGACATATCATCCGGGAGAGGCACCGGAAGTCACACAAGCAGGTGAACAAGAAGCCAAAAGGCAATGGGCCGCGTGCGAATCTATACTTACACGGGTCAGGGAGGAGAAAAACAAACTCCAGGATTTCAACACCCAGCTAGGTGACGACTGAAAGATGTGCGGGCCCAGTTGGCTAACTCCATGAAGGAAAATAAGAGGTTGCGAGGCGGTGTATTTAGTATGTCTTCAAACTTACATACGCGTAATTCGGCGAGGAAAGGAACTGACAGAGTTATGTCTGTAGGTATGCTGACTGGCCGTTCTGAAGGGGAGATGTCCGGATCTTCGGGCGATCTGCTACAAGAGCTATCGCAAATGCACGAGCAAGCTCGGCAGGTGATGTGAAGTGTTGCCAAGGCCTTATGGCCATCCGCCCCCTCCAGGAAGTATGGAGGAGCTTGTACATCTATTTAAGGGAGCGTGGCGGCGTTTCCGATTATGGAAGATATCGGCCTGCCGGGAAAGTGCACGAGAGGCATGGGCCATGGTGAAAAGACGATATTCCAAGCTTGATCCAAATCATATGGCCCGGGTTGGACCTTTAGGGTCAGATGGAAAAGAAATTCCCGTAAGTTTGGTATATGAACAGGTAAAAGTAGTCGCAAAATATTCTCAATAGGATTGTATGCTAGACAACCCGTTGGACGACATAGAGGAGGAAATTTTTGAGTCCAAGTGACTATGTACTTTCCTTGACATATTTGTCCTAGCCGGATTGTAAAATAATTGTCATGGAAGACCTTTTCGCTTCGACCTTTGGACCCGAAGGTGCGGAGTGTTTTCGAATACCTGAGCGGCTAAATAAACTGGGGTATGCGTGTAAACCAGACGTAGGGGTCATAGTTGCTTTAACAGACAAGTTGTATCCGGCTAGCTATTTTATATTACATTGTGATTGTAAGAAACATCTTCCAGAGAGAATAGTTCCGTTAAGGGTTCCTTTCCCTGGGTGAGCATGCATTAACATGCATGCCCGAATTGTGATTGAAAAATCATAGTATACGTAACATCTGGGGGTTCATAGTGTAATGAGTAAAAACATCTTTAGTCCACCGACCGAATATTCCCTTAAGAACGCTAGCTTTCAGCTTCACCCAGTATGAGGTACACATCTGGATGACCCGGCAGTAACAATCACAGAGGTGCTCCTTTTATGCCCTAGCAGAACTAACGGGAACGTCGGGCATAAGCACAGGAGCCAGGCAACCCAGCTTGGCCAAAACTTATGTCATATCGATGCATATAATGGCGAAGAAAAGGTACATACAAGGAAAAGACACATATGTGGTGAGCTTAATGCTCGGAAAGTAATAATAATAAGCTTTTGTATAAGAAGCCCCCAGGTATAATGGACATACATATTTGAGGATGTGTACATCGTAGGTGCACGGTTTAGTCACACAATAGCTTTAAGGATAAAAAAGGAAAAGGAAAAAGAGAGGGGGGGGAAAGAAATAATGAAAACAAAAGGGAGAAGGAGACGAACAAAGGGTTCGGCGCTAGGCATAGAATCTTCGGAGTCTGGCCACGTTCCATGGGTTCGGCTCTAGGCGATTATCTGATGCACCACGCAGGCTGTACGCTCCTCTCGTGAGAACTTCATCAATGATGAAGGGACCCTCCCACTTGGGCTTGAGTTTTTCCTTTTTCTTCTCCGGCAAGCATAGAACGAGTTCGCCAACATTATAAGTCTTGGCCCGCACTTCTCTGCTTTGATATCTGCGGGCCTGTTGTTGATAAAATGCGGAATGGGCTTTTGCAACGTTGCACTCGTCCTCCAGGGCATCTAAGATGTCATGCCGATCAAGATCGGCCTCTCTCTCTTCATACATGTGCACTCGAGGTGAGTCATGAATAATGTCGCAGGGTAACACAACCTTTGCGCCGTACACCATGAAGAAAGGTTTATATCCGGTAGTGCGATTTGGAGTGGTCCGCAGCCCCCGGAGTACGGAGTCGAGCTCCTCGACTTAGTGCTTGTCTGATTCTTTCAAAGACCGCACTAGTCTGGGCTTAATGCCGCTCATAATAAGAACATTGGCTCGTTCGACTTGACCGTTTGTTTGCGGGTGATAGACGGAGGCGTAATCGAGCTTAATGCACAGATTAACACACCAGGTTTTCACCTCATCGGCTGTGAAATTGGAGGCGTTATCGGTGATGATGCTGTGTGGAACACTATAACGGTGCACAACACCGGATATGAAGTCTATCACTGGTCCGGCTTTAGCTGTTTTAACTAGTTTGGCCTCTATCCACTTAGTGAATTTATCTATCATGACCAATAGATATTTTTTCTTATGGCTTCCTCCTTTAAGGGGTCCGACCATATCAAGCCCCCAGACCGTGAAAGGCTAGTGATGGGGATTGTTTGTAGAGCGATGGGTGGCATATGGCTTTGGTTGGCGAAAAGCTGGCATCCGACGCAACGTTGGACAAGGACCTGTGCATCTGCTCGGGCCGTCAGCCAATAGAAACCTGTACGGAAGGCCTTGCTTACAAGGGCCCGAACCGCGACGTGGTGACCACCGAGACCGGCATGAATTTCAGCCAACAGCTTCCGCCCCTCTTCCTCGGAGATACATCTTTGAAGTACCCCGGTAGCACTTTTCTTATAGAGTTCTCCGTTGTGAACCTTGTAAGATTTGGAGCGCCGGACAATGTAGCGCGCCTCATTCTAATCCTCAGGGACTTCTCGCCTATTAAGGTAGGCCAAGAAGGGTTCGGTCCATGGGGCAATGACTGCCGTGATAAGATGGGCCAATGGTGTTATTTTGGTGGCTGAGCCCCCAATGATATCTGTGTGTTTGGAATCTGGGGTTATAGTCGGATCCCGACTGGTGTTGCCACTCTCCCCTTGCCACACCACGGATGGCTTGAAGAGCCTTTCCAGACAGATGTTAGGTGGGACGGGGTCGCGCTTGGCGCCGATGCGAGTAGGGACATCCGCCGCTTGATTACTTTCTCGACCCACATGATGAAACTCGAACCCCTGAGCCGACATTTTGAGAATGGCGTTACGGTAAGCCGCCATTTTCAGATCTTTGGCATCAAAGTCTCCATTTATTTGAGATATTGCGAGGTTTGAATCCCCGCGCACTTCCAGGCGTTGTATGCCCATGGAGACAGCCATCCGAAGACCATGCAATAAGGCCTCGTATTCGGATGCATTGTTGGAGTCTGTGTATAATATTTGGAGTATTTACTAAACTGTATCTCTAGTGGGGGATGTTAGGACAACGCCCGCTCCTAATCCCTCTAGCATTTTGGAGCCGTCGAAGTGCATGACCCAGTTGGAATATGTGCCATACTCTTTAGGGAGTTCGGCCTCTGTCCATTCGGTGACGAAGTCGGCCAGTACTTGGGATTTAATGGCCCGGCGCAGTCTGTATGTTATGTTGAATGGGAGGAGCTCAATGGCCCACTTGGCAATCCGGCGCGTGGCATCGCGGTTGTTCATTATGTCATTGAGTGGTACTTCGGAGGCCACCATGATTGAGTACTCTTGAAAGTAATGTCATAGCTTCCGGGATGCCATGAAGACCGCATATGCTATTTTTTGGTAATGAGGGTACCAGGATTTGCATGGTGTGAGGACAGTGGATACGTCGTATACCGGCTTCTGAAGCGGGAATTTGTGTCCGTCCTCCTTTCGTTCAACGACGAGCACCGCACTCATGACCTGGTGTGTTGCCGATATTTATAATAACATGGGTTCGCCGACGTTCAGTGCGGCCATGATTGGTTTGCTCGCTAAAAGAGCCTTTATTTCTTCCAGTCCAGCCATTGCTGCATCCGCCCACTCGAAGTGATTGGTGCATTGGAGAAAGCGATAAAGTGGCAATGCTTTTTCTCCTAGTCTGGAGATAAAGCGACTTAAAGCTACCACACATACGGCTAATTTTTGGACTTGTTTAAGGTCTGTTGGCGTAGCCAACTGTGACAAAGCTCAGATTTTAGCTGGGTTCGCCTCAATTCCTCTATTGGAAATGATGAAGCCCAGCAGTTTTCCAGCGGGAACGCCGAAAACACACTTTTACGGATTGAGCTTGATGTCATATGTATGGAGGTTGTCGAATGTGAGACGCAGATCGTCTATTAATGACTCGATGTGCCTAGTTTTGATGACGGCGTCATCTACATATGCTTCAACTGTCTTGCCGATCTGTTTCTCTAGGCATGTTTGAATCATGCGTTGGTAGGTAGCGCCGGTGTTTTTAAGTCCGAAGGGCATAGTGTTGAATCAGAACGGCCCATATGGGGTAATGAATGTTTTTGTGGCTGTGTCATACTCCTTCATTTTGATTTGATGGTATCCGGAGTATGCGTCGAGGAAACATAGTGAGTCATGTCCGGCTGTAGCATCAATAATCTGATCGATGTGAGGGAGGGGAAATGGATCCTTGGGGCAGGCCTTGTTGAGGTCTTTGAAATCGATGCATAGGTGCCAGGATTTATCCTTCTTTGGCACCATTACCAGAATTGCCAGCCAGTCCGGGCGTTTTATTTCTCTGATGAATCTGGCCTCGATTAACTTGGCTAGCTCCTCCCCCATAGCTTGTCGTTTGGGTTAGGAAAAGCACCGTAGCGTTTGCTTGACCGGTTTATATCCCTTCAGTATGTTTAGGCTGTGTTCAAACAACCTGCATGGGATTCCCAGCATATCAGAAGGGTGCCAGGTGAATATGTCCCAGTTCTCGCGTAGGAACTCTCGTAGAGCGGAGTCAACCATTGGGTTTAGTTGTGCCCTGATGGATGTTGTCTTCCTAGGGTCCATCGGGTGGACTTGAAATTTAACTATTTCATCTGCTGGTTTAAAGGAGGTGGATTTGGGTCGCTTGTCCAGGATCACGTCGTCCCTCTCCACCGTGGAGCATAGTGCGGTTAACTCTTCGGCTGCGAGGGCTTCAGACCATGCCTCGAGGGCCAGGGCTGCAATTTTGTTTTCAGCGCGAAGTGCTATGTCCGGATCACTTGCAAGACTGATAATACCATTAGGCCCGGGCATCTTGAGCTTCATGTACCCATAATAAGATATAGCTTGGAAGCGTGTAAATGCATCTTGCCCTAATAGGGCGTGATATCCACTGTTGAAAGGGGCCACTTGGAAGGTTATCTCTTCAGACCGATAATTCTCCGGCGTGCCGAATACCACGCCGAGTGTGATTTTTCCCGCACATCGCACCTCCTGACTGGGAATGATTCCTCGGAAGGTCATGCTACTTTGCTCAATGTGGCTCCTGTCTATTTCCATTTTGTTGAGAGTTTCCTCGTAAATGAGGTTTAGCCCGTTGCCGCCGTCCATGAGCACTTTGGTAAGCTGAAAGCCGTCCATCATTGGACTGAGGACCAAGGTGGCTGGTGCATGGACTGTCCTGAATTTTGGTTCATCATCGGCATTGAAAGTTATGGCCGTGTCGTCCGAGGGGTTTATTGCTGCTACTTGGCAGACTTCAGCGAGGCTGCGGAGTGCCCTTTTGCGCCTATTGTTTGAGGAGAAAGTCTCGAAGACCGTCAATACTCCGAGGTCGTCGTCTTCCGTGGGGTGTTTCTTTGTGGTATTTTTGGTGAGGAGATCCTCGCCGCTTTTGGCCACTTGCCGGAGTATCCAATATGATCTAAGGCTATGGGTTGGTATGGTATCCGGTGTTGTGTGTATTTTGCATGGCCTATCGAGCCATCCCTCCAGAACGGTTCCGCGTCCCATAATGGGCTTCAATTTTTTTACTATTGGATCAGGCGACCCTCGAGGGTGCATCCTTTTTGCCCGGACAAGGAGTTGAGTGGAAACCGGTGGCTCCCAGGGAGCTGTGTCAGGACCCCGATCCTAAGTCACACCGATCTAGCATGTAACACATCATATCACTTTGCGGCCTCACGCACGGTATTCCCACGGGTGCCACCTTACCTGGCCTGGGACCGTTTGCGCCTTTTGGCTCACGTATATGATAGTGCCGCTAGCATCCATATGACAAAGAACCCGGGCTGACATGGCTAGTCATGAACCCAAAGTGGCACTAACTTACAGGGACAGGCATACATGACCCAACAACGAACGTGTCGGTCATCAGCGAGTGAATCCAGGCTGTAGCACTGGGCTAGCAGGACTCCGGTGAACCGGGCTGTAGCGGGCTAACAGGACTCTGGAATTCATCGCGTGACATTTCCCCGAGGGGACAGACACAGGAACAAAGAAGGACACATGCCGGCCAGCCTAAGTGTTCTGGAGCAGTAGCAAGCTACCATGGCTCAGTGGAAACACTAGGAGACATTTCCCGGTAAGAGAGGCTACTAAGGATAAACAACTAGATAGTCAGATCCCACACATACCAAGCATTTCAATAACATACACACAATATGCTCGATATGTGCAAATACAACATGGCATCACAACATGACTCTACAACTCAAGTATTTTATTCAATAGGCTCCGCGGAGCGAGATATTACAATCATGGGTCTCATGACCCAACAATCAGAGCATACAAGTCAAAGCACAAGTGGAAGCTTAACATGTCTGAGTACAGACATCTACAAAAGAAAAAGGCTGAGAAGCCTAACTGTCTATCAGATCCTGCCAAGGGCACAAGATCGTAGCTGAGGTAACAAGCTAAACGTCGAAGTCCACGCGGTAGTACTAGCGAGACTGAAGTCTCTCTGCAAAAACATAAATTAAGCAACGTGAGTACAAATGTACCCAGCAAGACTTACATCAGATCTAACTACATATGCATCATTATCAACAAGGGGATGGTGGGGTTTAACTGCAGCAAGCCAGCTTTGACTCGGTGGCTATCCTGAACTACGACTACAATGTAACTCTTTTGAGGTGGCGCACACGAGTCCACATATTCACCATATCAATACACCACTATGGATCCGCTCCCGTCTCCCTACAAGAACGCCATCCATAGCACTCACGCTTATCTTGCGTATTTTAGAGTATCCACTTTCACTTGTCTATGAACTATACAGGCAACCCAGAAGTCCTTTACCGCGGACACGGCTATTCGAATAGATAATGTTAACCCTGCAGGGGTGTACTTCTTCACACACGCTCTCGCCACTTACCGCCATGTACACGCCATGTATCTCGGCAACCTTCAAGCGGAAGCCTGGCGAGGGTGTCGGCCAGACCTGACTAACCACACAAGTCTCTAGTCCAGGTTTATCGCCTATTCGGGTTCCATCCGCAAGGAGATCCGGCCGGGGTGTCGCTCATGGCCCCAAACGATGTGTGCAGTGTTCCCAAGTCCACCATCCGGGTGCCACTTGGTACACCGGCCACGGTGCCTAGTCTGTCCCAAGCCCACCTGTACCGGGTGCCACTTGGTAGACTACTAACACTACCTACAAACACCAGAAACTAGTTGCAACTCCTGGACAGAGATCATGTTGATTAATAAGTCGAGAGGGGTCGAGTTACCGGAACCCAATGTGTGGTAGTAACTGTTCATGGATCACAAACACATAACTCAGTTCCTGAGGACGCTTTCAATGAGACAACCCACCATGTACTCCTACATGGCCTCTCACCGCTACCTTTATCAAATCGTGTTCACACACTTAGCTCACACATAGTAGGACATGTTTACACACCTCCGATTCATTCCCGATGACTCAGACCTGACTCAACTCTAGGCAGTAGCAGGCATGACAAACAAGCATGAATGAGTAGGCACATCAGGGCTCAAACAACTCCTACTCATGCTAGTGGGTTTCATCTATTTACTGTGGCAATGACATGTCATGCAGAGGATAAAGGGGTTCAGCTACCGCAGCAAGTAACAAATATGTTGTTGTTGTCCTAATGCAGTAAAAGAGAGCAGGAGCGAGAGTGTGGGATTTTATCGGAATGAACAAGGGGGTTTTGCTTGCCTGGCACTTCTGAAGATAGTATAGTTCTTCATCGGTGTCATCGATCACATCGTCGGTATCACGTCTATCGAGAGGGGACAAATACCGGCAACAGGGAAAGAAACACAATCAATGCAATGCACAATATGATGCATGATCATGTCATGGTAAAATGAGTGTGTTGGGCTAATGCAACTACAACCTGATGGGTTTGAGCTATTTTGAACCAAAGATTCAAAGTTCAAACTCATTTGTGAACTTAAATAGTCCTTTATCATGTTTTGCACTACATAGCAAGTTAACTTGTTTAAACATGCATGAAACTAGTACAGATGGGTAGATTGGATTTTTCTGATAATTTTTCATATATAATTTATTTCATTTGGAGTTACGGTTGAATTCCTATGAATTTTAGAAGTTTGGGGTATTTTATGAAATTTATAAATCATTTCTGATTTATTTTAATTGCAGAAAACTTTACTGCGTCAGCATTAAGTCATGCTGGCGTCAGCTGGTCAACAGGACCGTCCAGGTCAAACCTGACAGGTGTGGCCCACCTATCATTGACTCGGTACTAACCAGGGTTTAGTTAAATCTTAACTAAAGTAATTAGAAGGGCTGGGGCCCACAGTCAGCGAGTCAGTGGGTTAGCTAAAATTTAATTAGCATATAAACTAAATTAGCAGGGCCTCGGGCCCTCATGTTAATGACCCAGGGGGGTCAAACCCTGGTCAACTCGGTCAAACCTGCCGGCGACTAACCGCCGGCGAGGTCCGAGACGGCGGCGATGCGCGGAATCGCAGCACAGGCCATGGTTCGAGGCACGGACGGCACCGTTGGAACCCCGAGCCTCGTTCGCGTCGGCTGGTGCTAGTGGGGTCGCCGGAGATGACCTAGATCGACGGCGGTGTCCGCTTCCGCGGCGGCCGGAGCTCGGTGGTTGCGGCTGGGAGGGCTAGAGCTCGCGGGCGAGGGAGCTGAGCAGGGCAGCGAAGAGGGGAGGTGCTCTGGAGCATGCCTGTTGCACGGGGGCAAGGAGCAGGGCACAGGGAAGGCGCGGGCTGCGACCATGGCAGAGCAGAGCTTCGGCCAGAGGTGGAACCGCGGCTAGGGAGCGTGGAGAGGCCGGGGAAGAGGGGTAGTCGATGGAGGAGCTCACAGTGGACACGCAGAGCAGATCAGCAAGCTCGGAAAGGCGTCGGAGACGGCGAATCGACCGGCAAAGTCTGGCGAGGAGATGCGGTGGTGACGAGCTCGAAGATGATGGCGTCGAGATCCTCGGCTTGCGTGGTTCGGCGAGGAGGAAGAGGAAGTCGCAGTCGTTCTTCTGGAAGCGTCAGCGAGGCAAGGGGTGCACGATGGCCGCAGTGGAGCTCGTCGGTGTTCTCGGGCTCTCGCGGACGGTCACGGGAGAGAGGGACAAAGAGGGATATCGCCACGGGAGAGAGAAGGAGAGGGCCAGGGGGGTGCGTGGCGTCCAAAGCGACGTCGGGGAGGCGGCGGGAAGCAGGAGGTGGCCGGGGCGCGTGGCCGCGCGCGCGGGGCACACGCCCGGCGTCCTTTTGTCCCAAGGAGGAGGAGGACTAGTAGCACTGGGCCGTCCAGGAGCTGGGCCGGTTGGTGGCGCCAGGTAGGTAAAGTTCCAGGTGAGTCTCCGTTCTTTCTATATTTTTTTTGTTTCTGTTTCCTAATTTTGCAGTTTTGTTTTAATTTGGTTTCTTAACCAAATTATTTTTGCAGCTCTCTGGAAATTATTGTGGATGCATTAAGGTTTATCCTAGAGCTCCACAAAATATTCCAGGATCATTGGAGCAATAAAAATATTTATAGAATTTATTTGCTCCAACTCAAATACAATTATGAATTAATTCAAAAACCTTAAATGCATTGGAGAAATGTACATGACCTCTGATTAAGGTTTTAACCTTTTTCCAGAAATAATGAACATTTTTGGAGGGCATTTTGGGTCCAATGAAAATATTTGAATTGAACCTAGTTAAAATTATTATCTGCTAGGGTTTGAACATCCCCATTTCAAAATTTCATTTGAATTTAAACATGATGCAACAGAAGACTATCAAGACCAGAGCAGACCAGAACTAGGGATGTGACAACTCACCCCCACTAAGCAAGAATCTCGTCTCGAGATTCAAGCGTAGGGTAAGATGAAGGGGGACGCAAACTAACATAATCTTCACGATCCAGGGTGCACTTCAAATGAACGTTGATTCAATCACCATCTTGTCTCGACGTCTTGCTCTGAGAACTCCAACTAACATGACAACGAGAGGGAAAGAAAGATTCTGGAAGGATCGATCTTCTCAAAGGTCGAACAACTCAGGATCAACTCATGGAATGAGACATTGAAACATCTCTCGAGCTGAGACATGAAGCATACATCTGAAGGAATGGAGTGAGATAGATGACGAGGGTTCACTAGGTAGACACCAATTCCACGCTTCAAAGGGTGGTGAACGGTTGTCAACGTAGCGAGGAGTTGAGTTGCCATGATGCCACAGCGGAACATCCTGGAGGAGGGTGATTCGAAGATTATTACCGTAAGTGGCAAAAAGAATTACCTTTGATATAGAGATCATTGAGACTCTCTATATCAGCCTAAGGCAAATCACAGCAATCGGTTGGCGGAGTTCGAAGGAATGGCACACTCATACTAGAATGGATGATGTGCATTACCTTGTTGAAGACAACACAAGTGATAATTTTAGTAATTGTTGAGAAGCTCAACAGTAGAGGGTGAGTCCACTTATTTGAAAAGGTTTTAGCATAACCGAGGAAACTAAGAGCAATCCCGGTTAGTGCCGATGATAACACCTAGCCCTTGTGCGTGCTCTCAAGAACTTGAGCATTTCCATATTCATCAGGGTTTTACCAATATCCGTGTCAAGGATCCTGGCAACACAACTTACTACCATGATGAATGGTGATGGAGGATGCAGATGCAAAAGAAGATAACACCTTCTCAGATTTCACCTTAGCAGAGCCAAGGAAACAAAATCTGGATGATCAACCAAGAGACATTTAGCACTCCTTTTCTAATGTTCTCCTTGATGTGCTAGCGTAATCCATTCATAGATATGGTTTGATATCTAGAACATCAAGTAAAAGGCCGGACTTCGGGAACTAAAAAAATCCATAAGGAACAACTAGGAAGGTAAATCCTATGAAATCCTTATGGGGAGGTGGCCAACTTCCTCAATCAAGATACCATAATAATAGGTCTTCCGGCTGGGTGTGTTGGCCACGACATCCCCTTAACAAGTTACAGACAGACCATTATTATAGTTCTTGGGAAATGTTCCAACCATCATATCTTCCTGAGATTCAGATCGGGTTGGTGTCAGGATATTCCAGACTCATCGAGTCTAGGAAGAAAAAAGAAAGTTTGCAACACAAATCAACGAGATGACGTTGCGAGATTCTCGGGAAATGAACTACGATAGCAAGCTCCAAAACATGAGTTGGTTCTGCTACACACATGTGAACACGTTGTCCCAGACAAAACATTATCACATGGTAGTCTTACAATAAAACACTACCGAGTTCAGGTGGGGAACCATAATCGGGGATATTGAAGTCCTTGCATAAGGCATGCTCTTAAGAAGGAACTTCCTTTCCTTGAACAAATCAATCAGTGGCTTGGTGTGCTAGGGGATACATATGGAATGAAGATGATTAGTCTATCAGACCATAGAATACTTCGCACATGCATGATTGACTTGGGATGATTCCAGAGGAAGCAAGAACAAACATTCTCGAATTCACGGCGGCAACTTTCACCAAATGCACGTGTTTAAGAGGAAGTCACTCCTTTCATCAAACAAATACTTCATGAGCTAGCATGAAGAAAATGCTTTCAAAAGTTTCCAACACTAACTTATTGTCCAACAAGATCTTGGAGAAGATAAAATGATGTTGATGGGCTCAACAACAAATCATCGAGATTTCCATGAAGATGGAATTCCATAATTAGGTGAACAAGATGATAGCATTGGTCAGACCCAAAAGATATAATGGTGTATGCTCGAGGAAACAACCACGAGTAAGACAACATTACGAACATCGTTGGATCTGATTTGATTTGAGGATAGCCCACACTCAAATCAAAGTTTTGACAAGACAATAGATCCAACAACTGATCACGAGGACCAACTGATGAAGATATCATCTTTCTTCAACACACACACATAAGATATCCCTTGAAATGAACTGAGTCGGACAAGTTTTTTTTATCTTCCAACTCTCCAAGTTGTTGTTTAGCTTATCCAACTAGCTCAGGGTATCCAACACGGATTCTTGGAGAAAGGGTGGTTTCGAAAACCAACTTGGTCACGAGCTCAACATAGCGGTCAGGTGACAACCTGGTGATACTTCCGAGAAGATAATCGAAAAATCACTAACCACCGATATGCTATTAAGCTCGAGAACAATCTTGCTTTTCAGGGCAAGACGAGATGATCAAAAGAGCGAGGGACCGATACGATCCCAACTCATTGATCGAAGAGTGCACTCAGAAATAAGGACTAGGTAGCACAATCTATCTTAGAATGACGATTCGAGATCCAACACGCTAAGAATGAAACTATTGTCCATTAACTACCAAACAACAGAGTTGCTAGGAGTATAGATTTCACACATCATGATTCACTTGTCGGTGTTCCGGTTGCAACAACACGGGAATCGAGAAATGAATAATGAGGGTGAGAAATATCACTGTATCAAGAGTTCATAGAAGGGTGTGCAATTCCCATGATAATCTTAATATAAAGATGATACTACTGCAAGGAAGAGCAGAACAAAAGCTAGATTAGCAATTTGATCTGCGGAGCATAACTACTTTGACCCAATCCTGGAAATGGATGAGATATTGGGGTTTGTTTCTCCTAGTCATTCTGTAATAGAATGGCTTGACGGACCACAAGAGTAATAGGCATCGACGAACGAATGCACGCATGCTCTTTACTATCAATTGATAGACGAAGGTCAGAAGACAACTAAAGAGGGCAACTCAAAGGAAGATATGTTTTTCTGAGTTGTGGATGCATAGATTAGTATGTCGAACCTAGTTCAATAGGTTTCTTCCGGATAACCTATGCGGAGAAGGTAGATCTGGCAGAGTCGCAATATAGAATGGAGAACTCGTCAAGAGCACCCTGGTTGTGATCTTTTGATCCAACAAACTTCTACCATAAAGTGGTTCATAGTATTTGGAAGAAGGAAAAACCACGAACTTCGAGGACTATTGCAAAGGTTGCTAATAACCTAAAGGAACGAGCAAAAACTATCAACATGAAGCAAGTAGGGTGAATCTCGGGTTGAAAACCCAGGAGTAGAATACCTACTACTAAGTGGCATCACGGGATGCTTTCGAGAATGATGGCCAGAGTCATCACACTGGGAACACAAAGCATGGCTGGATTACTAGGTGATACTCTAGACACCTAGGTCATAATAATAACTCCAACATATGCGTTGAGGCAATAGGGTACCTCTACTCACTGATTAGTGTGGTTAACCTGGCCAGAAAGGTCATCGAAAACAGAGGGAAAGGATTTTGCAATTGCATCAGATTATTTAGAAACCTGGGATGACTCGGACAGCATGACGGCTGTAAATGCTCAAAAAGATTTGGGACATGCTACAAAAATGGTGGCATAACCACTTAGAAGCACAATATCAAGGTTACGAGGCCAACTATGAATACACGGGAGTAGTAGGAACCGAACTGAGGATTAGAACCATCAGTCCTACAAGTCTACGGATTAGTAACACGTGATCCTGATAGAAGGATGAGAGACCCTAGTTCCTTAACCCCGCAGGAAAGGTAAGATGACTCAGATCAGAAGGGCATAAGGTATAAGGAGTAAAAAGAGCCTTACGTTCCATCTCACAATCAATTCCCTTACATAACTATAGAATTTCTAGACTCAACTTCGACCAGTTTGGCTTGGTAATCCTACAGGAAGTCAAGCTCCGATACCAAAGCTGTCAGGACCCCGATCCTAAGTCACACCGATCTAGCATGTAACACATCATATCACTTTGCGGCCTCACGCACGGTATTCCCACGGGTGCCACCTTACCTGGCCCGGGACAGTTTGCGCCTTTTGGCTCACGTATATGATAGTGCCGCTAGCATCCATATGACAAAGAACCCGGGCTGACATGGCCAGTCGTGAACCCAAAGTGGCACTAACTTACAGGGACAGGCATACATGACCCAGCAACGAACGTGTCGGTCATCAGCGAGTGAATCCAGGCTGTAGCACTGGGCTAGCAGGACTCCGGTGAACCGGGCTGTAGCGGGCTAACAGGACTCCGGTAATCATCGCGTGACATTTCCCCGAAGGGACAGACACAAGAACGAAGAAGGACACATGCCGGCCAGCCTAAGTGTTCCGGAGCAGTAGCAAGCTACCATGGCTCAGTGGAAGCACTAGGAGACATTTCCCGGTAAGAGAGGCTACCAAGGATAAACAACTAGATAGTCAGATCCCACACATACCAAGCATTTCAATAACATACACACAATATGCTCGATATGTGCAAATACAACATGGCATCACAACATGACTCTACAACTCAAGTATTTTATTCAATAGGCTCCGAGGAGCGAGATATTACAAACATGGGTCTCACGACCCAACATTCAGAGCATACAAGTCAAAGCACAAGCGGAAGCTTAACATGTCTGAGTACAGACATCTACAAATGAAAAAGGCTGAGAAGCCTGACTATCTACCAGATCCTGCCGAGGGCACAAGATCGTAGCTGAGGTAACAAGCTAAACGTCGAAGTCCACGCGGTACTACTAGCGAGACTGAAGTCTCTCTGCAAAAACATAAATTAAGCAACGTGAGTACAAATGTACCCAGCAAGACTTACATCAGATCTAACTACATATGCATCATTACCACCAAGGGGATGGTGGGGTTTAACAGCAGCAAGCCAGCTTTGACTCGGTGGCTATCCTGAACTACGACTGCAATGTAACTCTTTTGAGGTGGCGCACATGAGTCCACATATTCACCATATCAATACACCACTATGGATCCGCTCCCGTCTCCCTACAAGAACGCCATCCATAGCACTCACGCTTATCTTGCGTATTTTAGAGTATCCACTTTCACTTGTCTATGAACTATACAGGCAACCCAGAAGTCCTTTACCGCGGACACGGCTATTCGAATAGATAATGTTAACCCTGCAGGGGTGTACTTCTTCACACACGCTCTCACCACTTACCGCCATGTACACGCCATGTATCTCGGCAACCTTCAAGTGGAAGCCTGGCGAGGGAGTCGGCCAGGACCTGACTAACCACACAAGTCTCTAGTCCAGGTTTATCGCCTATTCGGGTTCCATCCGCAAGGAGATCCGGCCGGGGTGTCGCTCATGGCCCCAAACGATGTGTGCAGGGTTCCCAAGTCCACCATCCGGGTGCCACTTGGTACACCGGCCACGGTGCCTAGTCTGTCCCAAGCCCACCTGTACCGGGTGCCACTTGGTAGACTACTAACACTACCTACAAACACCAGAAACTAGTTGCAACTCCTGGACAGAGATCATGTTGATTAATAAGTCGAGAGGGGTCGAGTTACCGGAACCCAATGTGTGGTAGTAACTGTTCATGGATCACAAACACATAACTCAGTTCCTGAGGACGCTTTCAATGAGACAACCCACCATCTACTCCTACATGGCCTCTCACCGCTACCTTTATCAAATCGTGTTCACACACTTAGCTCACACATAGTAGGACATGTTTACACACCTCCGATTCATTCCCGATGACTCAGACCTGACTCAACTCTAGGCAGTAGCAGGCATGACAAACAAGCATGAATGAGTAGGCACATCAGGGCTCAAACAACTCCTACTCATGCTAGTGGGTTTCATCTATTTACTATGGCAATGACAGGTCATGCAGAAGATAAAGGGGTTCAGCTACCGCAGCAAGTAACAAATATGTTGTTGTTGTCCTAACGCAGTAAAAGAGAGCAGGAGCGAGAGAGTGGGCTTTTATCGGAATGAACAAGGGGGTTTTGCTTGCCTGGCACTTCTGAAGATAGTATAGTTCTTCATCGGTGTCATCGATCACATCGTCGGTATTACGTCTATCAAGAGGGGACAAATACCGGCAACAGGGAAAGAAACACAATCAATGCAATGCACAATATGATGCATGATCATGTCATGGTAAAATGAGTGTGTTGGGCTAATGCAACTACAACCTGATGGGTTTGAGCTATTTTGAACCAAAGATTCAAAGTTCAAACTCATTTGTGAACTTAAATAGTCCTTTATCATGTTTTGCACTACACAGCAAGTTAACTTGTTTAAACATGCATGAAACTAGTACAGATGGGTAGATTGGATTTTTTTGATAATTTTTCATATATAATTTATTTCATTTGGAGTTACGGTTGAATTCCTATGAATTTTAAAAGTCTGGGGTATTTTCTGAAATTTATAAATCATTTCTAATTTATTTTAATTGCAGAAAACTTTACTGCGTCAGCATTAAGTCATGCTGGCGTCAGCTGGTCAACAGGACCGTCCAGGTCAAACCTGACAGGTGTGGCCCACCTGTCATTGACTCGATACTAACCAGGGTTTAGTTAAATCTTAACTAAAGTAATTAGAAGGGCTGGGGCCCACAGTCAGCGAGTCAGTGGGTTAGCTAAAATTTAATTAGCATCTAAACTAAATTAGCAGGGCCTCGGGCCCTCATGTTAATGACCCAGGGGGGGTCAAACCCTGGTCAACTCGGTCAAACCTGCCGGCGACTAACCGCCGGCGAGGTCTGAGATGGCGGCGATGCGCGGAATCGCAGCACAGGCCACGGTTCGAGGCGCGGATGGCACCGTTGGAACCCCGAGCCTCGTCCGCGTCGGCTGATGCTAGTGGGGTCGCCGGAGACGACCTAGATCGACGGCGGTGTCTGCTTCCGCGGCGGCCGGAGCTCGGTGGTTGCGGCTGGGAGGGCTAGAGCTCGCGGGCGAGGGAGCTGAGCAGGGCAGCGAAGAGGGGAGGTGCTCTGGAGCATGCCTGTTGCACGGGGGCAAGGAGCGGGGCACAGGGAAGGCGCGGGCTGCGACCATGGCAGAGCAGAGCTTCTGCCAGAGGTGGAACCGCGGCTAGGGAGCGTGGGGAGGCCGGGGAAGAGGGGTAGTCGATGGAGGAGCTCACAGTGGACACGCAGAGCAGATCAGCGGGCTCGGAAAGGCGTCGGAGACGGCGAATCGACCGGCAAAGTCCGGCGAGGAGATGCGGTGGTGACGAGCTCGAAGATGACGGCGTCGAGATCCTCGGCTTGCGTGATTCGGCGAGGAGGAAGAGGAAGTTGCGGCCGTTCTTCTGGAAGCGTCAGCGAGGCAAGGGGTGCACGATGGCCGCGGTGGAGCTCGTCGGTGTTCTCGAGCTCTCGTGGACGGTCACGGGAGAGAGGGACAGAGAGGGATATCGCCACGGGAGAGAGAAGGAGAGGGCCAGGGGGGTGCGTGGCGTCCAAAGCGACGTCGTGGAGGCGGCGGGAAGCAGGAGGTGGCCGGGGCGTGTGGCCGCGCGCACGGGGCAGACGCCCGGCGTCCTTCTGTCCCATGGAGGAGGACAACTAGCAGCTGGGCTGCACAGCACTGGGCCGTCCAGGAGCTAGGCTGGTTGGTGGCGCCAGGTAGGTAAAGGTCCAGGTGAGTCTCTGTTCTTTCTATATTTTTTTTGTTTTTGTTTCCTAATTTTGCAGGTTTGTTTTAATTTGGTTTCTTAACCAAATTATTTTTGCAGCTCTCTGGAAATTATTGTGGATGCATTAAGGTTTATCCTAGAGCTCCACAAAATATTCCAGGATCATTGGAGCAATAAAAATATTTATAGAATTTATTTGCTCCAACTCAAATACAATTATGAATCAATTCAAAAACCTTAAATGCATTGGAAAAATGTACATGACCTCTGATTAAGGTTTTAACCTTTTTCCAGAAATAATGAACATTTTTGGAGGGCATTTTGGGTCCAATGAAAATATTTGAATTGAACCTAGTTAAAATTATTATCTGCTAGGGTTTGAACATCCCCATTTCAAAATTTCATTTGAATTTAAACATGATGCAACACAAGACTATCAAGACCAGAGCAGACCAGAACTAGGGATGTGACAAGCTGCCTGAGTTTTCCAGGCGCTTTCCATTGGGCAGTACTTTTGTACTATGGTTGCCAAGTCAGCGAAGTTTTATATGCGACGGTGGTTAATGGCATTGAGGATTCCCTCGTTCGTGCAATTGTCGTAGAATAGTGAGATCGCGTCTTAGTCGCGACAATCTTTACTCTTGTCTTTGACAAGGAGGAATCTGGCCCAAAAGTGATGGACCATTTCTTGAGACTGTCATCGTATGTACATAAGATCATGTGTATCTAGGTGGGTGGGTGGATTTAAGTTCGAACCTTGACCCAATTTAGGATCCGGAGTTTGAGAAACTTCCGAACTTAATAGTTCGGGCTCCGGTGTATCAACTAATTTTGCAGGCCTGTTGTCCGATTCTAGGTTCGGAGGGCAGGGCTGTTGTTTCGTGGACGGGTATCCGGCTCTTCAAGGCCGGAAATCCGAACATAGTTCGTCCTTAACACAGAGGGGGAGTTGTTGTTTCGCTCCTCGATTACCGCTACCTGATGGTTGATCGGTGGAGATTTGGTTTCTCTCTCATCGGGTTTAAGTCCGATCCGATTGTATTCTGTGGTGACCCCTAGGGCGGTGATGCGATCAAGGAGTTCGTTTAAAGACGACAATTCCGTCGGATCCATCCATTTGGAATATTCAGAGTCTACACAGAGGCGATTTTCGATGACCCGAGAAGTCATCGTTGGCTTGACGACCGAACGGGCGGTCATGGTAAAGCCGCCCAGCCGGAGGGTTTGACTTGAGGCCAGGGCTCCTCCGGAGGTGATACTGTCCTTGACAACAAGGCGAGCCATCAATCCTGTCTTGGATGGCACAGCGGAACTCTCAATGAAAGCACCAATGTCGGTGTCAAAACCAGCGGATCTCGGGTAGGGGGTCCCGAATTGTGCGTCTAAGTTTGATGGTAACAGGAGGCGGGGGACACGATGTTTACCCAAGTTCAGGCCCTCTCTATGGAGGTAATACCCTACTTCCTGCTTGATTGATCTTGATGAATATGAGTATTACAAGAGTTGATCTACCACAAGATCATAATGGCTAAAACCCTAGGAGTGTAGCCTGTATGATTATGATTGCCTCTACGGACTAAGCCCTCTGGTTTATATAGACAGCGGAGGGGACTAGGGTTGTACAAAGTCGGTTACAGAGAAAGGAATCTTCATATTCGGGCGCCAAGGTTGCCTTCCACGCCAGGGAGAGTCCCATCCGGACATAGGTGAGAGTGTTCGGTCTTGTATCTTCACAGCCCATGAGTCCGGCCCATGTATAGGCCGGACGCCCAAGGACCCCTTAATACAGGACTCCCTCAGGTAGTGCGAGGGGGCTGGGCATGGGGGCTACGCTCAGGTCATGCCTAGTGTACCCCACCTCGCCAGGTCCCACCGACCTAGTCTTCGCGCGCCCCTCCCGAGTGAGAGCCCGGCAAGGAAAGGTATGATGGTCAGTTCGTACATCAAGGGGGACTCCTGAGCATCGCGTCTCATGAGCCTAACTATCCACATAGCCCCTCACCCCTTGGTCTCGTCCTAGGTGATCTGGACGACCCAACGGCGGCTGAGGTATGCGCGGGGCCGGGCCCTGCCGACGCAGAACGCCAAGGCCTGACTCTCATCCCTTTCAAGTCGTTCATACGTCAAGGGGGACTCCCGAGCACCGCATCTCACGAGCCTAACTCGTCACATAGCCCCTCACCCCTTGGTCTCGTCCTGGTGATCCGGATGACCCAATGACGGCTGAGGTATGCGCGGGGCCGGGCCCTGCCGACGCAGAGCGCCAAGGCTTGCCTTCACACTTTTTCCTAAGTTGTTCGCATGTCAAGGGGGACTCCTGAGTATCGCATCTCAGGACCCTAACTGGCCACATAGCCCCTTGAGGGAGTCCTGGATAAGGGGGTATCTGGACAGCCGGACTATATACTTTGGCCGGACTGTTTGACTATGAAGATACAAGATAGAAGACTTAGTCCCGTCTCAGGATGGGACTCTCCTTGGCGTGGAAGGCAAGCTTAGCGATTTGGATGTACATATCCTTCTCTGTAAACCGACTCTGTGTAACCCTAGCCCCCCCTGGTGTCTATATAAACCAGAGGATTTAGTCCGTAGGGCAGAACAACAATCATACCATAGGCTAGCTTCTAGGGTTTAGACTCTGATCTCGTGGTAGATCAACTCTTGTAATACTCATATCATCAAGATCAATCAAGCAGGAAGTAGGGTATTACCTCCATCGAGAGGGCCCGAACCTGGGTAAACATCGTGTCCCCAGCCTCCTGTTACCATTAGCCTTAGACGCACAGTTCGGGACCCCCTACCCGAGATCCGTTGGTTTTGACACCGACATTGGTGCTTTCGTTGAGAGTTCCTCTATGCCGTGACGATAAGGCTTGATGGCTTCTCCAACCTTCAACAACGCCATTCTGGGTGAGTCTTTTCTCCCCGCACAGATCTTCATGTTCGTCAGCTTCGCACTGCGGGCCAACTCGCTTGGCCATCTGGAGCAGATCGATAGCTACACCCCTGGCCATTAGGTCAGGTTTGGATACCTAAACTACACTGCCGACGTCCGCGGAGACTTGATCTTCGATGGATTCGGGCCCGTGTTAGGAGCGCCAAACAATCACGATGTGCATGACCTAGATCTGCAGTCGGACAGTATTCGGAACATCGCACCTGCTACAGCTCCGGACTTTGTTCCGGAGTAGGTCATGCCTTTCGAGGACGGGTGGATGGACCCTGCCCCGAAGGCCGCACACTCATCGGCGTTGGAGCCGAACACAGACTCCTCTCCCCAGGAAATCTGTACCTCCGGAACCCCGGACTCATCTCCGATAGTGTGTTCCGGACCGCGCGCACTCGTGCCCATCGAATCTAACTGGTCTCCAGTCATGGAGTTCGCCGGCACGGATATCTTTCAGCACTCACCCTTCGAAGACGTGCTGAATTCATTAAGGTCTCTCTCGTTGTCAAAAGACTCCTGGCCGAACTATGTCCGGTTCGAGTGGAAAGCTGGCGACGAAGAAATTCATTACCCATCCCCCACCCATTTAATAGCCACGGTCGATGACTTGACCGACGTGCTTAACTTCGACTCCGAAGACATCACCGGTATAGACGACGATGCATGAGAAGAACAGGAACCACCGCTCACAGGGCGTAGGACTGCCACCTCTTCGTATGATATATATATATATGGTGGATACTCCCAAAGAAACCAATGGCGATGAGGCAACAGGAGATAACCCCTCGGGGAAGAAAGCAAAACATGGGCGTCATCGGCGCCGCTCCAAGCCTCGCCACAACAATACCGGCACTAGAGAAGAAAATCCTGATCAACCCACCTTCGAGCAAGCCGAACAGGAACACGGGCGGGCTAGCCCAGACGAACAGGCGACGGACGGATACTTGTAGGACGATAACTATATGCCTCACTGCGAAGACGATGTGAGCCTCGGCGACGACGAGTTCGGCGTACCAGAGGATCCCATAGAGCAGGAGCGCTTCAAGCGCAGGCTTATAGCCACTGCAAGAAGCCTGAAAAAGAAGCAACAGTAGATCCAAGCTGACCAAGATCTGCTAGCAGACAGATGGACTGAAGTCCTGGCGGCGGAGTAATACGGACTTGAACCCTCGAGCAGGGGATACCCAAAACACAAAACGCTAGAAGAAGAGGTCGAAGAGCCTGAACTTCCAGCGCAAGTTGAGGCTGACCGGCCACCACGTGGCCAGGATAAAATGGCATATGAGGCTGGACACCAGCCCACACCCCCATGCCGGTTCACTATGGCCCGGGGCAATACACAGGACCTGCGAGACATATTGGAAAACAACACAGGACAACCAAGATCGATCTACGGATCACGAGGGCGCGCCACAGCTCATGACACCGATCGTCACGCCGGATACAATACTGACAAATCCGGCCGAGCCGGACATTATCGACCAGACCTAATCAGACTACACCGCGACATAGCCCGGCACAGAGGTGCCGCACACCCCCTCTGCTTCACTGATGAAGTAACGGAACATGAAGTCCCAGAAGGGTTTAAACCCGTCAACATCGAGTCATACGATGGCACAACAGACCCCGTGGTGTGGATCGAGGATTTTCTTCTCCACATTCACATGGCTGGCGGTGATGACCTACATGCCATCAAGTATCTCCCACTCAAGCTTAAAGGGCCAGCCAGACACTGGCTGAATAGCCTGCCAGCAAACTCCATTGGCGGTTGGGAAAATCTTGAGGACGCATTCCTCGATAACTTCCAGGGCACCTACGTGCGACCATCGGATGCTGACGACCTAAGTCACATTACCCAACAGCACTGAGACTCAGCCAAGAAATTCAGGACTCGGTTCCTAACTAAAAAGAACCAAATTGTCGACTGGCCGGACGCCGAGGCCCTAGCGGCCTTTAAGCATAATATCCGTGACGAGTGGCTTGCCCGACACCTGGGCCAAGAAAAACCGAAGACCATGGTGGCACTCACGACACTAATGACCCGCTTTTGTGCGGGTGAGGACAGTTGGCTGGCTTGCAGCAACACCGCGCCAGGAAACCCTGGCACTTCAGATATCCGTGACAGTAACGGAAAGCCACGACGCAACTGACACAAGCGTCGAAACAATAGCGACAATGCTGAGGATACGGCAGTCAATGCCGGATTCAGTAACTCCAAATCCGGTCAACGGAAGAAGCCGTTCAAAAGGAACAATCCGGGATCGTCCAGTCTAGACCGCATACTCGACCACTCGTGCCAAATTCATGGCACCCCCGATAAACCAGCCAATCACACTAACAGAGATTGTTGGGTGTTCAAACAGGCTGGCAAGATAAACACCGAGAACAAGGACAAGGGGCTGCACAGTGATGATGACGAGGAGCCCCGGCGTCCGAACACTGGAGGACAGAAGAAATTTCCTCCCCAGGTAAAAACGTTGAACATGATCTACGCCACGCACATCCCCAAACGAGAGCGAAAGCGGGCACTTAGGGATATCTATGCGATGGAGCCCGTCGCCCCAAAGTTCAACCCATGGTCATCCTGCCCGATCACCTTTGATCGTAGGGACCATCCCACCAGCATCCGTCACGGCGGCTAAGCCGCATTGGTCCTTGACCCAATCATCAATGGATTCCACCTCACGCGAGTCCTCATGGACGGTGGCAGCAGCCTGAACCTGCTTTATCAGGACACAGTGCGCAAAATGGGCATCGATCCTTCACGGATCAAACCCACCAAAACCACCTTCAAGGGTGTAATTCCAGGGGTGGAGGCCCGCTGCACGGGCTCAATAACACTAGAAGTGGTCTTCAGATCTCCGGATAACTTCTGAAACGAGGAGTTAAGCTTCGATATCGTCCCTTTCCGTAGTGGCTACCATGCACTACTTGGACGAACCGCGTTCGCTCATTTCAATGCGGTACCACACTATGCATACCTCATGCTCAAGATGCCAGGACCTCGCGGGGTCATAACAATCAATGGAAATACGGACCGCTCCCTCCGTACGAAAGAGCGTACTGCGGCCCTCGCGGCAGAAGTACAAAGCAGCCTCCTCCGACAAATTGCCAACTCGGCAACGACATCGCCGAACACCGTCAAGCGAGTCCAGAGTACCCCGCAACAGGACCGTCAGGCACACCAGGAGCTCGATTAGCAACCCGGCCTCCACCCCAGCCCCATTCAAGCGGCGTTCGTGCCATGCGTACACAACTAGGTGCTCAAAATACCATGGGCATAGGTGGAGGCGAGACGACAATGCGGCCAGAGTGCGGTTCAGCCGCCATGAGGCCCGCATACTATTTTTTTCTTTTTTCAGGACCCCACTTTCGGGCAGCCCCTTCAGAAGAGATCGGATAACCGAACATATTATGGAGGGGACACCAAGGAGGCAAGAGGCTTCTGCACACAAGGGAATACTCAGGTGGTCTTCTTCAATGATCGTTATTCCTGTCCTTACATACCCGCATGTAGCCTGCCCTTGGTTAGGACAAGTCAAATAGTCCTATTTCTTTTTGCTTAATGCATTACTTGTACACCTACGCCTTGCTGTATTGTACAAATAAATTGGAAGTAGTACACATCGTTAGCTTCTTATTACTATCTTCATATTTTTCGTTGAATATTTATTCAATATTGCATCCGTACATCTTGGTACGCTCAGTTTGCCAGGGGCTTCTTAATGAGCCCCACAAAATGGCAAGAAAAGTCCAAAAACTTTCAACAGTGCGGCACTCCGAACTTATAGCATTATATGCATCAGCTCCGAATCATGTCTTGGGTCAATAGTTGGGTTAGCCCGGCTCCCTTGTTTTGGTACCTTACATTCCGTTATATCGGCTAAGGTAGCGCATGGAGAACTACTGCGATTGTGTCCCGGTTCTTCCGGACGAGCAACTTAGTAGAGAAAGCCGAAAAGTAACCGTCATGATGCGGCAAGAGTTGGTCGTTGTTCACGTGCTACTAAAATCCCTAAAGATTTTTTCCGCTTAAGGCGAGGAATCGGCCTTTCCTGATTTAGGCGTGTATAACGCCCCAGTTCGGCCTTCCGAATACTAGGGGCTTCGCCGAAATTTTAAATTATAGACTTCTATGGCCAACTGAGAGTTATAAAGCCGAATATTCTGATTACCTCGTTCGTTGCGCTAAACACCTCCTTAAAGGACCAAAACCTTGGATAAAGGGTGTTTGGGTTTCCACGAACACCCCAGTACTACTTACAAGGGGGCGGAAGCCGATGACTGGCCTACTTTCAGATTTTGATAAACAGCCGCAGAGAAGGTAATATTTTAAATCAAACAAAGTGTTATATAGCACAAACAAACCCATTCTCATATTACATGGACGCCATGAGTACATTCACTCAAAAATTATGTTCTTAGGACATTCATTCGCTACAAGTCAAGCGCCTTTCATAACACCATTATAATACATTTCGGGATAGCGGTGCTCCTTGCCCTCCGGGGGTCCATCCTTCACGAGCTTCTCAGCATCCCGTTTGCCCCAATGCATCTTCGCGCGGGCAAAGGCCCGTCGGGCGCCCTCAATACATATAGACTACTTGATAACTTCTAGCTGTGGACAGGCATGCACCATCCGCTTCACCAGGACAAAATAGCTGCCGGGCAGGGGTTTGCAAGGCCACATATGGACTATGAGATCCTTCATGGCCTGTTCGGCCGCATTTTGGAGTTCGACCAGCTGCTTCAGCTGGTCACTCAGAGGAATCGGGTGTTCAGTCCCAGTATATTGGGACCAGAACAGCTTCTCCGTGGAGCTCCCCTCTTCAGTGTGGTAGAACTCCACGGCATCCAAAATGCTGCGTGGCAGATCTGTGAATGCCCCCGGAGAGCTCCAGATTCGTGTAAGTAAAAGAAATGACTCCTCCACATGCTTGCTTTGTATAAAGAATGTCTTACCCTCCGCTATCTTCTTGGCTGCTTGGATTTCCTGAAGGGCCTTTTGGGCTTCGGCCTTGGCATCTGCCGCACTCTGGAGGGCCTTCGCAAGCTCAAACCCTTGCGCCTTGAAGTCATGCTCCAAGGACTCGTACTTTTTGCTGAGCTCCTAGAGCTCTTGCTGTACCTCTCCAACCCGAGCATCTTGCTTCTGGCGCTTGGTGCGCTCCGTACCCGCCTTGCCTTCGGCTGCGGACAGCGCTTCCTTCAGGGCTGCCACTTCGGTCGCGATCCCTATCGAAAGACATGATGCTTCTTGTTAGCATCATCAACCTTTTCTCCTTTATACGACATACGAATGGGGTTTCACTTACCTTTGTTCTCTTCGAGCTGCCTCTTCACGAGGCCGAGCTCTTCTTCGGCCTGCCCCAGTTCGCGCTTGAGTCCGGCAACCTCAGCCATGCGCGCGGTGGCGGTCAGTAGCAGTGCCTGTTTGTTCATACAGACAAGTATTATTAGCTTCCTGCGGTTTTAAAGTTGACCCTCCGTTTGGCTTTTCTTTCTGAACACCAACCAGAGTATCAAGGGCTACTGTCTATCGGGTGATATTTTCTCACACTTTTTCATCACTTACCTCAAAGCCTGTTAGCAGGCTGGTGTATGTCACGCCCAATATGCGACCCTATCCAAAAGGAACTCGAAGGTCACACCAATGATAGACCCGCATATTGAAACGCTTTTGCAAGGTGGATATCATTACATCAACATTACATAATAGATGGCGATACATACATAAGGCATACAATGCCACACGAATACAACATCACAATACATCAGAGCATCATCCGACTACGGACGGAACACAAACAGAAACTCAAACGACATCCACCCTGCTAGCCTAGGCTGCCGACCTGGAACCTATCCCCTGATCAAAGAAGAAGTAGAAGAAGAACTCAACGCAAGCAAACATCGCTCTCGCATCATGATCATCGAATAACTTGTACCTGAAACTGTTGTTGTAGTAATCTGTGAGCCACGAGGACTCAGCAATCCCATTACCATGGGTATCAAGACTAGCAAAGCTTAAAGGGAAAGGAAGGGGTAAAGTCGTGAGGCTGCAGCAGCGACTAAGCATATATGGTGGCTAACATATGCAAATAAGAGCGAGAAGAGAGCAAGAGGAACGGTCGTCAACTAGTAATGATCAAGAAGTGATCCTGAACTCCTACTTATGTCAAACATAACTCAAAAACCGTGTTCACTTCCCGGACTCCGCCGAGAAGAGACCATCACGGCTACACACGCGGTTGATGCATTTTAATTCGGATCTGGTGTCAAGTTGTCTACAACCGGACATTAACAAATTCCCATCTGCCTATAATCGCAGGCACGACTTTCGAAAGATTATACCCTGTAGGGGTGTCCCAACTTAGCCCATGACAAGCTCTCGTGATCAACGAAGGAATAGACCTTCTCCCAGGAAGACCCGATCAGACTCGGAATCCCGGTTTACAAGACATTTCAACAATGGTAAAACAAGACCAGCAAAGCCTCCCACCGTGCCGACAAATCCCGATAGGAGCTGCACATATCTCGTTCTCAGGGCACACCGGATTGTCCAAACTTCCGGTAGGCCAGCCCAGAGTTGCCCCTGCTGGCCACCGGTGGCTAACAGGTTGGACCAACACTCACCACGAGCACTGGCCCCGGGGAGGGGGGGTAAATAAAGATGACCCTCCGGCTCCGAAAACCCAAGGGAAAGAAAAAGGCTAGGTGAGGCAAATGGTAAAACCAAGGTTGGGCCTTGCTGGAGGAGTTTTATTCAAAGCAAACTGTCAAGGGGGTCCCATAAATCACCCGACCGCGTAAGGAACGCAAAATCCGGGAACATAACACCGGTATGACGGAAACTAGGGCGGCAAGTGTGGAACAAAACACCAGGCAAAAGGCAAAGTCTTCCACCCTTTACCAAGTATATAGATGCATTAATAATATAAGAGATATTGTGATATCCCAACCAAAATCCTGTCCACCATGGAGAAATCTTCAACTTCACCTACAACTAGCAACGCTATGAGAGGGCTGAGCAAAGCGGTAACATAGCCAATCAATGGTTTGCATAGGTAAGGTGTCAAAGGTTAGAGGTTCATGGCAACAAGGGATGGCTCGATAAATAGATGATAGGTAGCGCAGCAAAGCGATAGAACGAAGCAACTAGCATAGCAATGATAGTAGTGAGATCCAGGGTAGCGGTCATCTTGCCTGAAATCCCGCAAGGAAGAAGAACGAGTCCATGAAGAAGACGAACGGGCGTAGTTGAACAAATCCTCACAATCGCAACGTTACCGGAACTATCAAGGAGAAGCAATACCGGAAAGAAGCAAACAACATGGTAAACAACCATCACATAGGCATGGCACGATGCACAACCAAGTATGATGCATGTCCGGTTTAATGAGGCATGGCATGGCAAAATGCAACACACAATACTACAAATTAAGTGGAGCTCAATATGCAACGAGTTGCATATTGAGAAAACACCACATGCAATTATTTAGTTTGATCTCGGTTATGTACCCAACAATATTAAATGTTATTAGCATGGCAAGGGGGTGAAACATAATGAAAGTCATCTATTTAGGCAAGTTTAAATGAGGCCGGAACAACAAACAACAATTCCGGAAAATCCCCATATGCAAATTATGGATTTGGTACTGTTCTGCCCTAAACCATATTTTAGAGTTGTTAAACAGTAAAACAAAGTGCACCATGATAAACTAGGCATTTTTCCACCCCATTTACATATAAAGTTTATTTAAAACGGAGCTACGGTTATTTAGTTATGAAATAAATCATTTAAACATGGCATAATGCAAAATAAACACAAACAACATGTTAAACATTTTAAACATGCATGAAAGTTGCATATTATTAAACTAGATGAAATTCAAAGCATATTGCATATAAGACATGTTTTATTTGGATGCATGGTTAAACAGTTATTAGCAGTTTAAAACAGGGGCATTTTCTATAATTATTAATGCACTGGTTTAAATCGCAAAATCCGTCCAGGGAAAAAAACATGAAATGGGCCGAATCTCGTCAGCCCACTAGTGCACAGGAGAGGGGGCGGGGCTGCTCACCCTAGGCCAAGGCCCGGTCGGTGTAGGAGGCCTGGCAGAGCTGGGCCGCGGGAGGGGAGGCCAGCTGGGCCGGTCGCTTACCGTGGCTGGGCCTGGGCTGCAGCTGGGCCATGGCCCACGTGGAGGGGAGGCCGGTCGTCGCCCTGCTTGCGCACGGGCAGGGTGCAGGGATGGCGGCGGCGATCCTCAACGGGGACGGCAGGGGGGGTCCGGCGAGGCCCCCGAGGTCGGGAACGGGCAGATCCGGCCTCGGGGATCCCAGATCCGGCGTCGTCGGCACTCGGAGGGTCGCGGGTCGGGGCGCAGAGGGGTTCGGCTCCCATGGCGGCTGTGAGGCCCTGCGGGCAGAGGAAGGTTAGAGGAGGAAAGAAGTGGAAGAGGGATCAGGGATGGCGAGGCTCTGGCCTGAAGGTCGCCGGCGAGGTGCCCCGGTGGCCGACGTTGAGGCGGGAGCTGGCGACGGGGGAGTTGGCGAGGCGGCGGGGAAGCTCCGGATCGGGGCGAGCGGGGGCGCGCGGCGGCGCGGGCGCCTTGGGCCCAGATGGGCTTGGCGGGCCTGGGACGGGCCTGGCGGCGCAAGGAGCGTGGGGAGAGGCGCGGGGTGACGCAGGAAGGCCGCGTGGAGGCCTCTGATTGGCCGTGGCGGAGGCTGGCGGCGGTGCTGCCCACTAGGGTGGCGCCACATGGCGGCAGCGAGGTGGAGGCACGGGAGGAAGGCTGGTGGCGCACGGGTTTCGAGGAGGGGGGATTGGCTGCTACCAAATATGGAAGGGTGGCTTCCTTTTATAGGAAAAGGAGGCTAGGGTTGGGGGTTTTGCTCCGTTTCGGAGACGTTCGATCGCCATCGGACGGTCCGGAGTGGAGGGGGGTAGGTAGGTGGGTCGAGTGGGCTGTGAAGAGGGCCTCGGCTGAGAAGAGAGGGGAAGAAAAGAGACCCGCACGGTTTCGGAGACCGAAAACATCCGACGAAGGTACCGACAGCGGTACCGCTATATGTCTAACGGTTGGGCAGTCAAACGGACTCCGAATGCGAGGAAATTTGGCAGGCGGCCTATCTACACTATAATAAGACCACATGACAAGTTTCATCCCATTCTGAGAACATTTTTATGCCACTTATAAATAATATTTTGGAGGTGCCGCGGGCGCGTGTGAGAGTGTCGGGGCTCGAAATGGACAACGGAGAGAACCGGCGGAACCCGAACGGATGCAAGTTTTATGAAAACGATGCCGATGCAATGCGAATGATGACATGAGACGAGATGCATAACAAGAACAAAATGCAAAACAACAGACAAAACCCAACCACAGAGGAAAAAAAATCACATCTCCGGAAATGGCAAGAGTCGGAGTTACGAATATGGAAAGTTGTATCCGGGGCGTTACAACACTCCACCACTACGACAGGATCTCATCCCGAGATCTAGGATGGCACCGGAGGGAAAAGGAAGAGGACGATAAGAGGTAAACTAAATTGCTTCTTCGACAAACGAGTGAAACCATGAACCTTGAGAGGTTGAGCAAACTGAAAGGAAGAAAACAACAAAGATGAGCAAAGTTGAAAACACTCCGTTAGAAAAGAGGAACAAGGGATACGACGAGAACCAATAGGTTGCAAAGACATGAATGACGAGCACAATGGACAAGAAGGAATTGAAACCACTCTGGTTGAAACGAGATAAGAATGATATAATTTGGCAGCACTCCGACTGTAAATTGAAGGAATAGAACATGAACTTGAGAAGATGGGATGATACTTGATGAAATCAACAACACACTGCCTGTGTAACTATTGAAAGAATGGCACAATGGGTAAGAAAGATATCAGACAGCACTTCGGTTGAAAAGAGAAGCAAAACTTGACAAGATGAAAGAACTTGAATGAGAACACAACACTCCGGTTAAATGGATAAGCACGAAAAGAACACGATCCTCACAATTCGAGATGATGAGCGAAAAGAGCAACATCACATTGCCTCCGAAAGAAGGAATAGAAGATAGGTCATTGGAATAACAGAATGAAGAAGAAAATGCCAACTTCTGCCACAATTGAGCTAAGAATGCATCCTTGCAAAGAAGAATTGAACGGAGCTGTTGCAAAATCAACCACGAAAAGCACAAGTTTGTTGTGGGCTTATGGCAAACATCTCAAAACTTGAGGTGAAATTCTGCCACTAACGAAAAACAATTGCTTGTTTGAGATCAACGAAGAGATGAAAAACCTCTTTCACCGAGAGGATAGGAGAAAACTCAGATCATTGATAAGCACCACAAATAGCAACATTCCTTAGGGAAGGCTTTAGGTGAAATCTATACCAAGATAACTCCAAAGAAGAGATTGATGTATTTAAAATACCTCGTTCTTGACAATATGTGAATCGCAAAACATGAATGAAAATTGTCAAGAATGATATAACACCACCTCAAAAGATAAGGTCGAAAGAATTGCACTTCAGAATGCAAGATGAAGAATACTTGAGCTCCTCAAAACAAAACATGTGTTGAGCACCATGTTTATTTTGAAGTATGGCTTGACGGATCATAACTTCAAGAGAAATCTTGAAGAATAAAACGAGAATGAAAGGAATCCTTGATGAACCACCATGGAGAGCCTCCATGAAGAACTCCGGTAATAAAAAAGGATGATAGAAAGAAATAGAAGTTGAAAACACAAGGTGAAGCCTTGCGATGATTTAGATGGAGCTTTGCGATGATATAGCTGAGAGAACTTGGAACTCCGGAAAGAAAAGATGATCACTAGAACCAAGAATTACTTCATCATGAACAATCTGCGGAAGAAAAGAATTGAATCACCTCGAGGAAATAAGAATCAGATTTATTGTATGCTTATCCTTCATCAAATTAAATTGATGCCAAGCAATGGATTTGGCATACTACTTATTCTCGTAGAAAGGATTAAGAGAGATATAGCGTGAACTTGAGAAGGTCTTGATGGAACCACCGGTGGGATTTGAAACAACGAAAGAATGGATGAATTGATACGATAACGAAGAAAGTGAAATCTTGAACGAACCATTGAGAGAATTGAAAAATACCATAGCAAAGGCACAATTCACCGGGAAGAATTGGAAAACGAATGAAGATACTTGAGGTGATTTAGATACATGAGAACGAAGAGATCACGAGCTGACTAGAGGGTATATGAACGAATCACCGGTAAGATTTGGAGAACAAGAGTTGAAGGTTGAGAATGAGTAATATTCAGAAATGATGGCATTCGGATTATCCAGAAAGGAAGCAACTCCTGAAATGCATCAGATGGTTGAAAAGAATTCTCACAATCGAAAACAATTATGAGAGAATGACATAAGCTAGAACTATGAATCTTCAAGAGAGCGGACCAAGATTTAGGAGAAATCCTTCTTCAATCTTCAACTGATGACGAGAAACACCACCAAAATTACTGAGATACTCTGGGAGAATGAAAAGCGAAGAGGTTGAGCTAACAATGAAAAGAATTTGAAAACGACCTTGGAGAAGGCATGTGACTGATGAAAATTCATTCTTACGTCAAACTTGGAAATGAATTTGGGAATGGCTCCGGAAAAAATAGAAGAGTCAGGTAAGATCCTGGGAAAAGACCTGTGGGTTAGGGCCCACTCAAAAGAAACACCATTGAAATAATTGATTGAAAGGGGGGATTGCACCGGTTGAATTAAATGACTTGAATGAGATAACAACCTCGAAATATCTTGAACGGATTGAGAACGGAAACACAAGTCTTCCGAGATATCTTCAGCACTCCAGAACAAATGAATAGCGAGAAGTGAAAGATTAAGAGGTGCACCGGTATGAAAAAGCATGTGACACGAGGAAAAGAATATGATCAACACTGAAAGCTTGAAATTAACACCAGCAGAGAAGAATACGAGAATGAAGAATGATGAACTTGAAGCTCCATTTGTATCTTCACGAGGGAGCACCGGATCAAAACATTGATTGAGAAGAGTGAAGTGACTTCACATGAATAAATGGATACTTGATTAAAAAATCTGAGTCCTTGAAGAAAAAGGGGTGGGAGGGCGGGAAAGCAAAGGCAACTTGGGTACGGATGAAACGAACAACGTTGGGACACTGAGAGGTGATCTTGCGAATGTTGAAATGATCGGATCCACTTGAAAAGAAGCACACCGGTTGAAAAAGAGTTGACATGATAACCTCAGTGATCACGAAGGATTAGAATTCACATAGGAATATGAGAACACCGTCTAGGAAAGGTATGGATCAACACTTGACATCGAAGCAACTCGAATACCACAACTCAAAACAAAACAAAGGATTTGGCTTGCAGAATAAGCCGGAACAAACATATGATAGAGATTCCTGTCAGGACCCCGACTCAATGCCACATCGATCTAGCATGTAACACCTCATATTACTTTGCGGCCTCACGCACGGTATTCCCACGGGTGTCGCCTTACCTTTTCCCGGGACCGTTTGCGCCTTTTGGTACACGTATATGATAGTGTCGCTAGCATCCATATGATAAGGAGCCCGGGCTGACATGGCTACTCGTAAACCCCAAGTGGCACAAACTTACAGGGATAGGCATCCATGACCCAGCATCAAACGTGTCGATCATCAGCGAGTGAATCCAGGCTGTAGCACTGGGCTAGCAGGACTCCGGTGAACCGGGCTGTAGCGGGCTAACAGGACTCCAGTATTCATCGCGTGACATTTCCCCGAAGGGACAAACGCATGTTCCCCGAAGGGACAAACGCTTGGTACACTGTGCCATGGTGCCTAGTCTGTCCCAAGCCCACCTGTACTGGGTGCCACTTGGTAGACTACTAACACTACCTACAAACACCAGAAACTAGTTGCAACTCCTGGACAGAGATCATGTTGATTAATAAGTCGAGAGGGGTCGAGTTACCGGAACCCAATGTGTGGTAGTAACTGGTCATGGATCACAAACACAGAACTCAGTTCCTGAGGACGGCTGCAATGAGACAACGCACCATGTACTCCTACATGGCCTCTCACCGCTACCTTTACCAAATCGTGTTCACACACTTAGCTCTCAACAGTAGGACATGTTCACACACCTCCGATTCATCCCCGATGAATCAGACCTGACACAACTCTAAGCAATAGCAGGCATGACAACAAGCATGAATGAGTAGGCACATCAGGGCTCAAACAACTTCTACTCATGCTAGTGGGTTTCATCTATTTACTGTGGCAATGAGAGGTCATGCAGAGGATAAAGGGGTTCAACTACCGCAGCAAATAACGGTTGTATCGTTGTTGTCCTAATGCAATAAAATAGAGCAGGAGCGAGAGAGTGGGATTGTATCAGAATGAACAAGGGGGTTTTCTTTGCCTGGCACTTGTGAAGATAGTATAGCTCTTCATCGGTGTCATCGAACTCATCGTCGGAACCACGTCTATCGAGAGGGGGCAAGTTCTGGCAACACAGAAGGAAACACAATCAATGCAATGCACAATATGATGCATGATCATAACATGGCAAAATGAGTGTGTTGGGCTAATGCAACTAGCAGCAGGTTAAATGAAGTTGGTTTGAACCTTAGGTTCAAATTCAAACTCCATATGTGAAGGTTTAAATGTCAGTATATGATTTGTCCTAAATAGCAGCCATAAGTTGTTCTAACATGTGTGAAAAAGGTACAGATGGATAGATTGGATTTTTCTGATCATTTTTCATATATAAATTATTTCATTTGGAGTTACGGTTGATTTACTATGAATTTTTGAAGTTTATACAAATTTCTGGATTTTCTGAATTGTTTTTTAATCCAGAAAATGATTTACTGCGTCAGCCTGACATCAGTGTGACGTCAGCAGGTCAACCGGGCCGGTCCAGGTCAAATCTGACCTGTGGGGCCTGTGTGTCAATGGCTCAGGCTGGTTAGTCCCCCAGACAGGTGGGTCCGGTCAACTTCCACGTCAGCCAGTCAACCCTGACGCGTGGGTCCGCTGGTTTTGTTAACTAAACTAACTTAAAACTAATGGCGGTTTAATTAGGCAGCAGGACCCACTGTCAGTGTCCAGGGAGTGGGGTTAGTTAGCGTGTTTAGCTGCTAAAGACGTTGCCACGTCAGCCCGCCGGAGTGTAACCGCCGGTGACGTCAACCGACGACGGAGGCACGCCAGGACGGCTGCTGCGGCGCCCATTCGACGCGCGGAGGGGTTCTACAGGGAGCTCGAGCTCGTGCTCATCCAATGGAGCAAGCCAGAGGAGCTGGGGTTAGCTGTGGCGTCGGCAGCGGCGAGGGAGGCAGCAGCCGTAGTTCGGCCAACGGCGGGTTAGGCGATGCAGGGTGCTAGGGGAGGCGTTGGTGCGTGCTACGTGCTCCTGGTGAGGTGTGGAGCACGGTGGTGTGCCCGGCTTCGAGCCACTATGGCTCTGGCCACGACGGCGACGAGGCACGGCGGCGGCGAGCTTCGGCCGTGGTGGAAGACGGAGCTAGGGGATGGGAACGGAGGGAGCGAGCAAAGAGGAGGCAGCAGGAGCTCACGGGGAGAATGATGAGGTGGTCAGCGAGCTCGGGGGCGTCTTCGGTGCTGCGAATCGAGCGGCGGCGATCGCCGGCCGTGGCGATGAAGATGGCGGTGATGGCGTGGCTTCAGGGCACCCGGCGTCGCGTGCGTCGTGGTAGGGCTTCCCGGATCCAAGGCGGAGCTCGTGGCCTAACTGGCTGGCTTGGGGATGCTGGTGGCTCCGGTGGTGCTCGTCGGCGGTCTCGGGTGCGTCTGGGGATGAGCGAGGGAGAGAGACAGAGGAGGGAGAGGGGTACGGGGAGAGAGTGGGAGGCCTGGGGGGTGCGTCGCAACGTAGGAGAGATCCAGGCGACAGGGACGCAGGCAGGCAGGGTGGAGGTGGCCGCACGGCGTCTGCGCTCGCCACCGAGCTGCTTCGGGGTGAGGGGGAGGAAGACGATAGAGAGGAGGAGGTGGGCTGGGCCGGCCAGCTCAGATGGGCCGCCAGGTGGGCTAAAACGCCAGGTAAGTTACAGGTGAGTTTCTGTTCTTTTATTGTTTTTCTGTTTCTGTTTTTTTTAAATCTTTGGCCACTGTTTTGAATTTGAAACAATTCAAACAATACCAAAAACTCCTCTGAATATTTTTATTTTGCTAGATGGACTTTCCAAAAGCTCATAAAATATTTCAGGGGTATTTGAAATTATATTCTAATTATATGAATATAATTCAAATTCAAATAGCTAATGATTTAAATTCAAAGTCCCAAGATTAAGTCCTTAAAAATGTTCAATATTTTGGTTGGGACCAGAACCCTTGCCAAAATTATCAAACATTTAAGAAGAGCATTTTGGAACAATGAATGAGATTTTAGGGGTTTTGCCCTTCTTTTATTTAAATTTTTGAGGCTTCCAAATTTCCTCAGTTCAAGTTTCAAAAATTTAAACATGGTGCAAACACTAGGCAGCACCAGAAGCTAGGGATGTGACAATTTCGTCCGAAGTTTTCGTGGTGGGGCCCACACGGGCTCGAGTGTACAGCACCATCATGTACAAGGCAGTGCACATGACATACGAAGTGTCCTCGAACCAGCATAGCCAAGGGTTCTTTAAGACACAACGAGACCACTGTAAAAACGACCGTGGAAAGGCGGACCACTAGACGTCAAACCCCAATCTCATATCATGCATCTGTCGAAAAGATATTCTAAGAGCTACTTGAATTCCCACCTATAAACTCCCGAAACTTTCTGGTTATGCAATCTGGTGTTGGGGATACAGGGGAAGAAATATATATCTCACCCAAAACTAACAATTCCTACATCCAGCTGTATCCATCCGTCAACACATAACCAAGAAACCTTCGGAAATCGTGTACCTCAACCTTCGAAAAGCATCCATTATACGAGTTATGGCAATACTCCCGAACTCCCCAGTACTGGGTGAAGTCGAGGTTATCTCACCAACAACTGCATAAAAGAGATTTTTGATGTCGGCAAAACTCAGGTATTCCAGAACTGCAATGATAAAATTGTGACGACAACACCTCAGAGCTCGACTCAGGTATTCTAATTATATGAATATAATTCAAATTCATATAGCTAATGATTTAAATTCAAAGTCCTAAGATTAAGTCCTTAAAAGTGTTCAATATTTTGGTTGGGACCAGAACCCTGGCCAAAATTATCAAACATTTAAGAAGAGTATTTTGGAACAATGAATGAGATTTTAGGGTTTTTGCCCTTCTTTTATTTAAGTTTTTGAGGCTTCCAAATTTCCTCAGTTCAAGTTTCAAAAATTTAAACATGATGCAAACAGTAGGCAGCACCAGAAGCTAGGGATGTGACAACTCGCCCCCACTAAACAAGAATCTTGTCCCGAGATTCAAGCGTAGGGTAAGATGATGGGGGAACACAACTAACGCAATCTTCACGGTCCAGGTTGTACTTCAAATGAACGTTGATTTGATCCTCATCTTTGTCTCGACGTCTTTCTTTGAGAACTCCATCCAACATGACAATGAGAAGAAAGGAAAAACTCTAGAAGAATTGATCTTCTCGAAGACCGAATAACTCAGGATCAACTCATGGGATGAGACATAGCAGCATCTCCCGAGCTGAGACACGAAGCATACATCTAGAGGGATGGAGTGGAACAGATGACGAGGATTCACTAGGTAGACAACAATTCCACACTTAAGAAGGTGGTGAATGGTTGTCAACGTAGCGAGGAGTTGAGTTGCCATGATACCACAACGAGACACCTTAGGGATGGTGACTCGTAGATATATCCCCTTAGGTGGCAAAAAGAATTACCTTTGATTGAGAGATCATTGAAACTCTTTATACCAGCCTAAGGCAATTCTCGAGCGATCGTTTGGAGGGGTTCGGTAGAATGGCATACCCGAATTAGAATGGATGATGTGGATTACCTTGTTGAAAACAACACAAGGAATGATTTAGCTTGCACGTGCTCTCAAGAACTTGAGCATTTCCATATTCATCAGGGTATTACCAACATCCGTGTCAAGGATCCTGGCAACACAACGTACTACCATGATGAATGCCGGTAGAAGATGCAGATGCAAAGGAAGATAACACCTTCTCAGATTTCACCTTGGCGGGGCCATGGGGACAAAATCTGGATGATCGACCAAGAGACATTTAGCACTCCGCTTCTAATGTTCTCCTTAATGTACTAGCGTATCCCATTCATAGATATGGTTTGATATCTAGAACATCAAGTAAAGGTCAGACTTCGGAAGCACAAGAATCCGTAAGGAACAATTACGGAGGTAAATCCTATTAAATCCTTATCGGGAGGTGGCCAACTTCCTCAATTAGGATACTACAATAATAGGTCTTCCGGCTGGGTGTGTTGGCCACGACATCCACTTTACCGGTTATCGAGAGACCAATATTATAGTTCTTGGGAGATGTTCCAACCATCATATCTTCCTGAGATTCAGACCTGGTTGGTGTCAGAATATTCCAGACTCATTGAGTCTAGGAAGAAAAATGAAAGTTTGCAACATAAATCGACGAGATGACGTTGCGAGATTCTCGGGGAATGAACTACGATAGCATGCTCCAAAACATGAGCTGGTTCTGCTACAACATGTGAACACGTTGTCCCAGACAAGCATGAACACATGGTAGTCTTACAACAAAACACCACCGAGTTCAGGAGGGAACCATCAACGAGGATAGCGAAGTCCTAACATAAGTCATGATTCTTAAGAAGGAACATCTTCTCCTTGAACAAATCAATCAGTGGCTTGGTGTGCTAGGAATACATATAGACTGAAGGTTGCAAGTCTCCAGACCACAGAATACTTCGCACGTATGCATGACTGACTTGGGATGATTCCAGAGGAAGCAACATTGACTTTCTCGAATCCACGGCGGCAACTTGCTCCAAATGCACATGAATTAGAGGAAGTCACTTCTTTCATCCAAACATATGCTTCATGAACAGTCATGAAGAAAATGTTTACACAAGTTTCCAACACTAGCTTAATGTTCAACAAAATTAAGGAAAAGGTAAGGATGTTGTCGATGGGCTCAACAACAATTTATCCAGGTTTCCATGAAGATGGAATTCCATAATTATGTGAACAGGTGATAGCATTGGTCAGACCCAGAAGATATAATGGTGTATGCTCGAGGAATCAACCATGAGTAAGACAACATTACGAACATCGTTGGTTCTGATTTGATTTGAGGATAGCCCACACGCAAATCAAACATTTGGGTAAGACAATAGATCCAACAATTGACACGAGGATCAGTCAATGAAGATATCATCTTTCTTCAACACACACGCACAAGGATATCCCTTGGAATGAACTGAGTCGGACAAGCTTTCATCTTCCAACTCTCCAACTTGTTGTTTAGCTTAACCAACTAGCTTAGGGTATCCAACACAGATTCTTGGAGTAAGGGTGGTTTACAATAAAACCAACTAGCTCACAACTCAACATAGCGGTCAGGTGACAACCTGGTGATACTTCCGAGAAGATATTCGGAAAATCACGAACCACCGATATGCTATTAATCTCGAGAGCAGTCTTGCTTTTCAGGGCAAGATGATATGATCAAAAGAGCGAGGGACTGACTCAATCCTAACTCATTGATCGAAGAGTGCACCGGAAATAAGGACTAGGTAGCACGAGCAGTCTTAGAATGATGATTCAAGAACCAACAGGCTAAGAATGAAATTATTGTCCTTTAGCTACCAAGCAACAAGGTTGCTAGGAGAATTAATTTCACACATCACGATTCACTTGTCGACATTCCGGTTGCAACAACACGGGAACCGAGAAATGAATAATGATGGAGAAAGTATCACTGTATCAAGAGTTCATAGGATGGTGTGCAATTCTCGTGATATTCTTAATATAAAGATGGTAATACTCCAAGGTAGAACAGACCAGAAGCTGGATTGCATTTTGATCTGCGAGGTACAACTACTTTGGCCCAATCCTGGATGTGGATGAGGTACTGGAGTTTGTTTCTCCTAGTCATTCTGGAATAGAATGGCTTGACGGACCACAAGAAATACTGGAATCGATGAACACGAGGCACAACTACTCTTGACTATCGATTGATAGACGAAGGTCAGAAGACGACGAAGGGGGACAACTCGAAAGAACATATGATTTTTTTTGAGTTCTGGATGCATAGATTTGCATGTCGAACGAGTTCAACATATTTCTTCCGGATAACCCATGCAGAAAGGTAGAACTGGCAGAGTATCAACATGGAATCGAGAACTCATCGAGAGCATTCTTGTTGTGATCTCTTGGTTCAAGGAACTTCTGCCATAAGCGGTTCATAGTATTTGGAAGAATACCACGGACCTCGAGGACTAACGCAAAGGTTACTAGTATCCTAAAGGAACTAGCAATCACTATCAACATGAGGTAAGTAGGGTAAATCTCAGGTTCAAAACCCAGAAGTAGAATACCTACTAACTAGTTGGCATCACAGGATGCTTTCGAGAATGATGGCCAGAATCATCACACTGGGACACAAATCATGGCTAGATTACTAGGTGATACTCTAGACATCTAGGGTCATAATAATAGCTCCAACATATATGTCGAGGCAATTGAGTACCTCAACTCACCGATAGTGTGGTCAAACTGGCCCAAAGAGACATTAGAAACAGAAGGAAGGGATTTGCAAATGCATCAGAATATTGTAGAAACCTGGGATGACTTGGACAGCATAACGGCTGTAAATGCTCAAAATGATTTGAGACATCCTACAAAATGGTGGCATAACCACTCGATCATCATAATATCAACGTTTCGAGATCAACAGTTAACATACGGAAGCAATAGGAACTGAACTGAGGCTCGAGTCCATCAATATTATAAGTCTACGGATTAGTAACACGTGATCCTGATAGACAGAAGAGATAGCCTAGTTCCTTAACCCCGTAGGAGAGATAAGATGACTCGGATCAGTGGGCATGAGGTATAAGGAGTAAAAAGAGCCTTACGTTCCCGTCCCACAATCAATTCCCCTACATATAACTAAAGCATTTCTAGACTCAACTTCGACAAGTTTGGCTTGGCAATCCTACAGGCAGTCAGGCCCTGATACCAAAACTGTCAGGACCCCGACTCAATGCCTCATCGATCTAGCATGTAACACCTCATATTACTTTGCGGCCTCACGCACGGTATTCCCACGGGTGTCGCCTTACCTTTTCCCGGGACCGTTTGCGCCTTTTGGCACACGTATATGATAGTGTCGCTAGCATCCATATGATAAGGAGCCCGGGCTGACATGGCTAGTCGTAAACCCCAAGTGGCACAAACTTACAGGGACAGGCATCCATGACCCAGCATCGAACGTGTCGGTCATCAACGAGTGAATCCAGGATGTAGCACTGGGCTAGCAGGACTCCGGTGAACCGGGCTATAGCGGGCTAACAGGACTCCGGTATTCATCGCGTGACATTTCCCCGAAAGGACAGACACATGAACAAATAAGGACACATGCCGGCCAGCCTAAGTGTTACGGAGTAGTAGCAAGCTACCATGGCTCAGTGGAAACACTAGGAGACATTTCCCGGTAAGAGAGGCTACTAAGGATAAACAACTAGATAGTCAGATCCCACACATACCAAGCATTTCAATAACATACACACAATATGCTCGCTATGTGCAAACACAACATGGCATCACAACATGACTCTACAACTCAAGTATTTATTCAATAGGCTCCGAGGAGCGAGATATTACAAACATGGGTCTCATGACCCAACGCTCAGAGCATACAAGTCAAAGCACAAGCGGAAGCTTAACATGTCTGAGTATAGACATCTACAAATGAAAAAGGCTGAGAAGCCTGACTATCTACCAGATCCTGCCGAGGGCACAAGATCGTAGCTGAGGTAACAAGCTAAACGTCGAAGTCCACGCGGTACTACTAGCGAGACTGAAGTCTCTCTGCAAAAACATAAATTAAGCAACGTGAGTACAATTGTACCCAGCAAGACTTACATCAGAACTAACTACATATGCATCATTATCAACAAAGGGGGTGGTGGGGTTTAACTGCAGCAAGCCAGCTTTGACTCGGCAGCTAACCTGAACTACGATTGCAAGTAACTCTTTTGAGGTGGCGCACACGAGTCCACATATTCACCATATCAATACACCACTATGGATTCGCTTCCGTCTCCCTACGCGAACGCCATCCATAGCACTCACGCTTATCTTGCGTATTTTAGAGTATCCACTTTCACTTGTCTATGAACTGTATAGGCAACCCAGAAGTCCTTTTCCGCGGACACGGCTATTCGAATAGATCATATTAACCCTGCAGGGGTGTACTTCTTCACACACGCTCTCACCACTTACCACCGTTTACACGACATGTACTCGGCAACCTTCAAGTGGAAGCCCAGCGAGGGAGTCGGCCACGACCTGACTAACCACACAAGTCTCTCGTCCAGGTTTATCGCCTATTCGGGTTCCATCTGCAAGGAGATCCGGCCGGGGTGTCGCTCACGGCCCCAAACGATGTGTGCAGGGTTCCCAAGCCCACCTCGACGGGTGGATCTACGCTTGGTACACTGTGCCATGGTGCCTAGTCTGTCCCAAGCCCACCTGTACTGGGTGCCACTTGGTAGACTACTAACACTACCTACAAACACCAGAAACTAGTTGCAACTCCTGGACAGAGATCATGTTGATTAATAAGTCGAGAGGGGTCGAGTTACCGGAACCCAATGTGTGGTAGTAACTGGTCATGGATCACAAACACAGAACTCAGTTCTTGAGGACGGCTGCAATGAGACAACCCACCATGTACTCCTACATGGCCTCTCACCGCTACCTTTACCAAATCGTGTTCACACACTTAGCTCTCAACAGTAGGACATGTTCACACACCTCCGATTCATCCCCGATGAATCAGACCTGACACAACTCTAAGCAATAGCAGGCATGACAACAAGCATGAATGAGTAGGCACATCAGGGCTCAAACAACTCCTACTCATGCTAGTGGGTTTCATCTATTTACTGTGGCAATGACAGGTCATGCAGAGGATAAAGGGGTTCAACTACCGCAGCAAATAATGGTTGTATCGTTGTTGTCCTAAACAGCAGCCATAAGTTGTTCTAACATGCATGAAAAAGGTACAGATGGATCGATTGGATTTTTCGGATCATTTTTCATATATAAATTATTTCATTTGGAGTTACGGTTGATTTACTATGAATTTTTGAAGTTTATACAAATTTCTGGATTTTCTGAATTGTTTTTAATCCAGAAAATGATTTACTGCGTCAGCCTGACGTCAGTGTGACGTCAGCAGGTCAACGGGGCCGGTCCAGGTCAAATCTGACCTGTGGGGCCCGTGTGTCAATGGCTCAGGCTGGTTAGTCCCCCAGACAGGTGGGTCCGGTCAACTTCCACGTCAGCCACTCAACTCTGACGCGTGGGTCCGCTGGTTTTGTTAACTAAAATAACTTAAAACTAATAGCGGTTTAATTAGGCAGCAGGGCCCACTATCAGTGTCCAGGGAGTGGGGTTAGTTAGCGTGTTTAGCTGCTAAACATGTTGCCACGTCAGCCCGCTGGAGTGTAACCGCCGGTGACGTCAACCGACGACGGAGGCACGCCGGGATGGCTGCTCCGGTGCCCATTCGACGCGCGGAGGGTTTCTACAGGGAGCTCGATCTCGTGCGCATCCAATGGAGCAAGCCAGAGGAGCTGGGGTTAGCTGTGGCGTCGCCAGCGGTGAGGGAGGCGGCGGCCGGAGTTCGGCCAACGGCGGGTTAGGCGATGCAGGGCGCTAGGGGAGGCGTTGGTGCTTGCTACGTGCTCCTAGTGAGGTGTGGAGCACGGTGGTGTGCCCGACTTCGAGCCACTGTGGCTCTGGCCACGACGGCGACGAGGCATGGCGGCGGCGAGCTTCGGCCGTGGTGGAAGACGGAGCTAGGGGACAGGAACGGAGGGAGCGAGCGAAGAGGAGGCAGCAGGAGCTCACAGGGAGAACGATGAGGTGGTCAGCGAGCTTGGGGGCGTCTTCAGTGCTGCGAATCGAGCGGCGGCGATCGCCGGCCGTGGCGATGAAGATGGCGGTGATGGCGTGGCTTCAGGGCACCCGGCGTCGCGTGCGTCATGGTAGAGCTTCCTGGATCCAAGGCGGAGCTCGTGGCCTAACTGGCTGGCGTGGGGATGCTGGTGGCTCCGGTGGTGCTCGTCGGCGGTCTCGGGTGCGTCCGGGGATGAGCGAGGGAGAGAGACAGAGGAGGGAGAGGGGTACGGGGAGAGAGTGGGTGGCCTGGGGGTGTGTGGCAATGTAGGAGAGATCCAGGCGACAGGGACGCAGGCAGGCAGGGTGGAGGTGGCCGCACGGCGTCTGCGCTCGCCACCGAGCTGCTTCGGGGCGAGGGGGAGGAAGACGACAGAGAGGAGGAGGTGGGCTGGGCCGGCCAGCTCAGATGGGCCGCCAGGTGGGCTAGAACGCCAGGTAAGTTACAGGTGAGTTTCTGTTCTTTTATTGTTTTTCTGTTTCTGTTTTTTTTAATCTTTTGCCACTGTTTTGAATTTGAAACAATTCAAACAATGCCAAAAACTCCTCTGAATATTTTTATTTTGCTAGATGGACTTTCCAAAAGCTCATAAAATATTTCAGGGGTATTTGAAATTATATTCTAATTATATGAATATAATTCAAATTCAAATAGCTAATGATTTAAATTCAAAGTCCCAAGATTAAGTCCTTAAAAATGTTCAATATTTTGGTTGGGACCAGAACCCTTGCCAAAATTATCAAACATTTAAGAAGAGCATTTTGGAACAATGAATGAGATTTTAGGGGTTTTGCCCTTCTTTTATTTAACTTTTTGAGGCTTCCAAATTTCCTCAGTTCAAGTTTCAAAAATTTAAACATGGTGCAAACACTAGGCAGCACCAGAAGCTAGGGATGTGACAATTTCGTCCGAAGTTTTCGTGGTGGGGCCCACACGGGCTCGAGTGTACAGCACCATCATGTACAAGGCAGTGCACATGACATACAAAGTGTCCTCGAACCAGCATAGCCAAGGGTTCTTTAAGACACAACGAGACCACTGTAAAAACGACCGTGGAAAGGCGGACCACTAGACGTCAAACCCCAATCTCATATCATGCATCTGTCGAAAAGATATTCTAAGAGCTACTTGAATTCCCACCTATAAACTCCCGAAACTTTCTGGTTATGCAATCTGGTGTTGGGGATACAGGGGAAGAAATATATATCTCACCCAAAACTAACAATTCCTACATCCAGCTGTATCCATCCGTCAACACATAACCAAGAAACCTTCGGAAATCGTGTACCTCAACCTTCGAAAAGCATCCATTATACGAGTTATGGCAATACTCCCGAACTCCCCAGTACTGAGTGAAGTCGAGGTTATCTCACCAACAACTGCATAAAAGAGATTTTTGATGTCGGCAAAACTCAGGTATTCCAGAACTGCAATGATAAAATTGTGACGACAACACCTCAGAGCTCGACTCCCCGGGTCAAAGCCACATAAATAGACAGGAGGCACCAAGAACAATTTTCTTGTCACAAAACCATCGGAACGATTCCAAGATACCCGCGTGATCCTAAATTTTTTTAGTGAAATTTGAGAAGAGGACAGTCGAAACAACTACGTCAAGAGACCTCACCAGAGCGACGAAGGGACTAAGGAGTAAAAGGAATCCTACTCTCCGATATATATAATCCTAAGACCCAAAATAGTTTTATTCTAGACCCAACAACGGCCAACAATCAAGGGGGCTCCTAGGGTCGGTCGAGGCTCTGATACCAACTTGTCACGCCCAATATGCGACCCTATCCAAAAGGAACTCGAAGGTCCCACCAAGGATAGACCCGCATATTGAAACGCTTTTGCAAGGTGGATATCATTACATCAACATTACATAATAGATGGGGATACATACATAAGGCATACAATGCCACACGAATACAACATCACAATACATCAGATCATCATCCGACTACGGACGGAACACAAACAGAAACTCAAACGACATCCACCCTGCTAGCCCAGGCTGCCGACCTGGAACCTATCCCCTGATCGAAGAAGAAGCAGAAGAAGAACTCAACGCAAGCAAGCATCGCTCTCGCGTCATGATCATCGAATAACCTGTACCTGCAACTGTTGTTGTAGTAATCTGTGAGCCACGAGGACTCAGCAATCCCATTACCATGGGTATCAAGACTAGCAAAGCTTAAAGGGAAAGGAAGGGGTAAAGTGGTGAGGCTGCAGCAGCGACTAAGCATATATGGTGGCTAACATATGCAAATAAGAGCGAGAAGAGAGCAAGAGGAACGGTCATCAACTAGTAATGATCAAGAAGTGATCCTGAACTCCTACTTACGTCAAACATAACTCAGAAACCGTGTTCACTTCCCGGACTCTGCCGAGAAGAGACCATCACGGCTACACACGCGGTTGATGCGTTTTAACTCGGATCTGGTGTCAAGTTGTCTACAGCCGTAGGCACGGCTTTTGAAAGATTATACCCTGAAGGGGTGTCCCAACTTATCCCATGACAAGCTCTCGCGATCAACGAAGGAATAGACCTTCTCCCAGGAAGACCCGATCAGACTCGGAATCCCGGTTTACAAGACATTTCAACAATGGTAAAACCAGACCAGCAAAGCCTCCCGCTGTGCCGACAAATCCCGATAGGAGCTGCACATATCTCGTCCTCAGGGCACACCGGATTGTCCAAACTTCCGGTAGGCCAGCCAGAGTTGCCCCTGGTGGCCACTGGCGGCTGACAGGTTGGACCAACACTCACGATGAGCACTGGCCCGGGGGGGTAAATAAAGATGACCCTCAGGCTCCGGACACCCAAGGGAAAGAAAAGGCTAGGTGAGGCAAATGGTAAAACCAAGGTTGGGCCTTGCTGGAGGAGTTTTATTCAAAGCGAACTGTCAAGGGGGTCCCATAAATCACCCGACCGCGTAAGGAACGCAAAATCCGGGAACATAACACCGGTATGACGGAAACTAGGGCGGCAAGAGTGGAACAAAACACCAGGCAAAAGGCCAAGTCTTCCACCCTTTACCAAGTATATAGATGCATTAATAATATAAGAGATATTGTGATATCCCAACCAAAATCCTGTCCACCATGGAGAAATCTTCAACTTCACCTGCAACTAGCAACGCTATAAGAGGGCTGAGCAAAGCGGTAACATAGCCAATCAATGGTTTGCATAGGTAAGGTGTCAAAGGTTAGAGGTTCATGGCAACAAGGGATGGCTCGATAAACAGATGATAGGTAGCGCAGCAAAGCGATAAAATGAAGCAACTAGCATAGCAATGATAGTAGTGAGATCCAGGGTAACGGTCATCTTGCCTGAAATCCCGCAAGGAAGAAGAACGAGTCCATGAAGAAGACGAACGGGCGTAGTTGAACAAATCCTCACAATCGCAACGTTACCGGAACTATCAAGGAGAAGCAATACCGGAAAGAAGCAAACAACATGGTAAACAACCATCACATAGGCATGGCACGATGCACAACCAAGTATGATGCATGTCCGGTTTAATGAGGCATGGCATGGCAAAATGCAACACACAATACTACAAATTAAGTGGAGCTCAATATGCAACGAGTTGCATATTGAGAAAACACCACATGCAATTATTTAGTATGATCTCGGTTATGTACCCAACAATATTAAATGTTATTAGCATGGCAAGGGGGTGAAACATAATGAAAGTCATCTATTTAGGCAAGTTTAAATGAGGCCGGAACAACAAACAACAATTCCGGAAAATCCCCATATGCAAATTATGGATTTGGTACTGTTCTGCCCTAAACCATATTTTAGAGTTGTTAAACAGTAAAACAAAGTGCACCATGATAAACTAGGCATTTTTCCACCCCATTTACATATAAAGTTTATTTAAAACGGAGCTACGGTTATTTAGTTATGAAATAAATCATTTAAACATGGCATAATGCAAAATAAACACAAACAACATGTTAAACATTTTAAACATGCATGAAAGTTGCATATTATTAAACTAGATGAAATTCAAACCATATTGCATATAAGACATGTTTTATTTGGATGCATGGTTAAACAGTTATTAGCAGTTTAAAACAGGGGCATTTTCTATAATTATTAATGCACTGGTTTAAATCGCAAAATCCGTCCAGGGAAAAAAACATGAAATGGGCCGAATCTCGTCAGCCCACTAGTGCACAGGAGAGGGGGCGGGGCTGCTCACCCTAGGCCAAGGCCCGGTCGGTGTAGGAGGCCTGGCAGAGCTGGGCCGCGGGAGGGGAGGCCAGCTGGGCCGGTCGCTTACCGTGGCTGGGCCTGGGCTGCAGCTGGGCCATGGCCCACGCGGAGGGGAGGCCGGTCGTCGCCCCGCTTGCGCACGGGCAGGGTGCAGGGACGGCGGCGGCGATCCTCAACGGGGACGGCAGGGGGGTCCAGCGAGGCCCCCGAGGTCGGGAACGGGCAGATCCGGCCTCGGGGATCCCAGATCCGGCATCGTCGGCACTCGAAGGGTCGCGGGTCGGGGCGCAGAGGGGTTCGGCTCCCATGGCAACGGTGAGGCCCTGCGGGCAGAGGGAGGTTAGAGGAGGAAAGAAGTGGAAGAGGGAGCAGGGACGGCGAGGCTCTTGCGTGAAGGTCACCGGCGAGGCGCCCCGATGGTCGGGGTTGAGGCGGGAGCTGGCGACGGGGGAGTTGGCGAGGCGGCGCGGAAGCTCCGGATCGGGGCGAGCGGGGGCGCGCGACAGTGCAGGCGCCTCGGGCCCAGATGGGCTTGGCGGGCCTGGCGGCGTGGGAGCCTGGGGAGAGGCGCGGGGCGACGCAGGGAGGCCGCGTGGAGGCCTCTGATTGGTCGTGGCGGAGGCTGGCGGCGGCGCTGCCCACTGGGGTGGCGCCACATGGCGGCAGCAAGGTGGAGGCGCGGGAGGAAGGCTGGCGGCGTGCGGGTTTCAAGGAGGGGGGATTGGCTGCTGCCAAAAATGGAAGGGTGGCTTCCTTTTATAGGAAAAGGAGGCTAGGGTTGGGGGTTTTGCTCCGCTTCGGAGACGTTCGATCGCCATCGGACGGTCCAGAGCGGATGGGGGTAGGTAGGTGGGTCTAGTGGGCTGTGAAGAGGGCCTCGGCTGAGAAGAGAGGGGAAGAAAAGTGACCCGCACGGTTTCGGAGACCGAAAACATCCGACGAAGGTACCGACAGCGGTACCGCTATATGTCTAACGGTTGGGCAGTCAAACGGACTCCGAATGCGACGAAATTTGGCAGGCGGCCTGTCTACACTATAATAAGACCGCATGACAAGTTTCATCCCATTCCGAGAACATTTTTATGCCACTTATAAATAATATTTCGGAGGTGTCGCGGGCGCGTGTGAGAGTGTCGGGGCTCGAAATGGACAACGGAGAGAACCGGCGGAACCCGAACGGATGCAAGTTTTATGAAAACGATGACGATGCAATGCAAATGATGACATGAGACGAGATGCATAACAAGAACAAAATGCAAAACAACAGACAAAACCCAACCATGGAGGAAAAAATCACATAGCCGGAAATGGCAAGAGTCGGAGTTACGAATATGGAAAGTTGTATCCGAGGCGTTACAGTGTAGGATTCGGTCAATCCGCTCTTTGTGAACCAAACCTTCTCAATCACCATACTCATGAGAGTACGGTGCTCGTCGTTGATGGAAGTGCCTCGAAGCGCTGCCAACAATTTATCCGATGCCTCTGGCTGGGCGGAGGTCATCGGCACGGCCGGCTCGCTCTCCTTCGCAGGGGGCTGCCGTCTGGAATCCGGAGCCTTCGGAGGCTCTGGCGCAGTAACCGACTGGGATCCAGGCTTGCTCTGGCTCCTGTCTTCACAATCCATGGGGGTCCCACCCCCATGTGTCCGGCGCCTAGGATTTTTCCTTGGGGCGTCTCCGGAACCATCTCCTCCTGCTCCGCATCCTCCGGGACAACACCTCGGTGTCATCCGCAGGTCATGGGGAGGTGGCCGTCGGGAGTGAGTTCATCTCTGACTCATCCAGAGACTCCTCCGAAGAGGGCGCCCCGAGATTGGACCCGGCCAGACTGCATATACGTGGTCGGCGTCATTACAAACCATAAGGTAAAAGTCGCACAAAAAAGTATTATGGAATGCGGATACTTACGACCTCGCTCGGGGTTTGCCCCTGGGCAGCCACTCCTCGTCGCTGTAAGCGGCGGTAGTGGAGTGATCTGGAAGGGACGCTTTTCCCTTCTTCGGTGTCCCGGCCTCCCCCGACAGGGCGGCCTTCCTTTTCTTCTCCTCCCTCGAACGGGGAGGGGGCATTTCTTCATCTTTCCCCCCGTCTTCGGGGGGGGGGGGGATCTTCCTTGTCATCTTCGGATGATGACTCTATCACGGCCTTGCGCCGGGACCTCTTCTGGTCCCCGTGGCCGCCTTCTTGGACCCTTCGGCCCCCTCGATTGAGGCGACCTTCCTCTTCCTCTCGTCCCCTTCATGGGAGGAGTGCGCCTTGTCCTCTTCTGGCGAGGCGTCGGGTGCGGCCTCGCGCCGAAGACCCTTCCGGGTCCCCGTGGCCTTCTTTTTGGCCTTTTTCTCCAGCACCTTGTAAGGCACCGGAACCAGCATCTCCGCTAGGAGTGCGTCTACTGGGTCCTCAGGCGATGGAGCCGAATAGTCAATCCACTCCGCCATCTCCACCCAATCATGTTTGGTCAGCAAGAAGCCTTAAAGATCCTCCCCCGAATGTGCTGAGGGAACATCTCGTAAATAGTCAAAGAACTTACCGGACTGGCAAGGCGCTTTGTGCTCAGCCCATGGTCTTTGGAAATGGGTGGAGGAACTTCACCGGTCTTCAACAGCACCTTCCAGATTTCTTTGTGCGTTGTGTCAAAAAGCTCCAGTAGCATCTGGTGTTCGGCCGGGTCGAACTCCCACATATCAAATGCCCGTCCCTGACACGGGAGGATTCGGTGAATGAGCATGACCTGGACCACATTGACAAGCTTGATCTTTTTGTCTCCCATGCTTCTGATGCAGGTCTCGAGTCCGGTCAGCTCCGTGGGTTCACCCCAGGCCAGGCCCTTCTTCTCCCAAGAAGTGAGCCGCATGGGGATTCTGGATTTGAATTTGGGGGTTGCACCCAGTTGGCGTCGCGCGGCTCGGTGATGTCGAACCATCCTGATTGCCACCCCTTTATGGTCTCCACGAAGGAGCCATTGAGCCATGTAACATTGGGCATTTTGCCCACCATGGCGCCTCCGCACTCCGCCTATTGGCCGCTTACGATCTTCGGCTTCACGCAGAAGATTTTCAGCCACAGGCCGAAGTGAGGTTTGATGCGGAGGGAGGCCTCACACACAACGATGAACGCCGAGATGTTGAGGACGAAATTCGGGGCCAGATCGTGAAAATCTAGCCCATAGTAGTACATGAGCCCGCGGACAAACGGGTGGAGTGGAAATCCTAGTCCGCGGACGAAGTGAGGGAGAAATACTACTCTCTCACGAGACTTCGGGGTGGGGGTAATCTGTCCCTCTGCCGGAAGCCTGTGCACAATGCTCTCGTCCAGGTATCCGGCCTCCCGAAGCTTGGTAATGTTCTCCTCTGTGACGGAGGAGGCCATCCACTTGCCTCCCACTCCGGACATGTTGCGGTCCTACGGAGAAGGTGAGAACTTGGGCGCTGCAGCTCAAGGGTGCGAGAATGGATGAGCAAAGGAGGAGGAAGGCATGGGTGAAAACAAGAGGTCTCTGTCCCTTTATAAAGGTGATGTAGAATGTGCGCCTCCCCAGTTGCCTCTCGAAATCTCTTATTTTTCCAGGTGCCTCGATTGATGGCGTTGGTTGGTTACCCATACCCATATTGATGGAGATCCCGCGATAAGGGGACATGATCTCTGCTTTGACAAGATGTGTGAAAGAAACCGCCTAGCGATGTGTGCGGAAGCAGGTTGTAGTCGAATAATTACCGAGCCATGGCATGATGTCACACTACGAAGGGCTGTCAGCAGATCAGATTCGTGTATTATTATTCTCTCTACGATGGTGTATGGAATTTATCTTCTAGAGCTGGACACGGTCCTTGTGTTCGGAATTTATCTTGGAGTATTTGGAAATGGAACCTGCCTCGCAATACCGAAGACAATCTACGCTCCGGACTCATCGTCATTGAAGCCTGGTTAAGGGGCTACTGAGGGACTCCTGGATAAGGGGGTATCCGGATAGCCGGACTATATACTTTGGCCGGACTGTTGGACTATGAAGATACAAGATAGAAGACTTCGTCCTGTGTCCGGATGGGACTCTCCTTGGCGTGGAAGGCAAGCTTGATGATTCGGATGTAGATCTCCTTCTTTGTAAACCAACTCTATGTAACCCTAGCCCCCTCCGGTGTCTATATAAACCGGAGGCTTCAGTTCGTAGGACACAACAACAATCATACCATAGGCTAGCTTCTAGGGTTTAGCCTCTGATCTCGTGGTAGATCAACTCTTGTAATACTCATATCATCAAGATCAATCAAGGAGGAAGTAGGCTATTACCTCCATCGAGAGGGCCCAAACTTGGGTAAACATCATGTCCCCAGCCTCCTGTTACTATTAGCCTTAGACGCACAGTTCGGGACCCCCTACCCAAGATTCGCTGGTTTTGACACCGACAACCCTCACTCATTGGGCTCGTCCTAGTGATCCGGACGACCCAACGATGGCTGAGGTATGCGCGGGGTCGGGCTCTGCCGACGCAGAACAACAAAGCAAATGGAAAAAGTCGGGGAACCTCAATCTAATTATTACAAAACATATTGTTCCAAGCAACTAGTTTTAAACGCCTCCACAAGGCATGCTACATGATACAAGACGAATAGGAAGGAGCAGCGCCACCAAGCCACCTCTTCATCCCTGGGTACCGCCATCACCCGCCAGCGGAGCCTCGTCGCCAGCCGCGTTGCCCGTCCCCTCGGCCCCAGTCGCAGGACCGACGATAAGGAACTTGCTCAGTTGGGCATCCACGGAGCTCTTCACGGCACCAGCAGCAGCGCTATGGGAGTTGGAGTCCACGGCCTCGAGGAAGGCGATGAAGTCAAAGCTAGCGTCCCGGAGATAGAGATGGCTGAAGACGCACGTAAGGGCCGAGGAAGAAAGCAAGCGAGCCTCACCTTCCACCAAAGAGCCAAACCCATCGACGCATCCTCGAGCACTGCCACGACCTTAGGGAGCAGGGTGGCAGGGCTCTCCCTTGGGACCACCGAGGCTTTCTTCGAGGGATCGTCCCCAAAGAGTGACCGCTGAGCTTTGTGGAACCTCGCCTCGAGGGAGGCGAGGGTGATGTGCTCCATGGTGGCCACTTCTTTGGCCTTGGCAAGGCCTGCCTGGGCTATCTCTGCCTCCTCCTTCAGCTTCGTCGGGCGGCCACACTTCACAGCCTGTTCTAGGGCCGCCTTCTTCAGCTCAGCATCTCGATCGGCAATGGAAGCCTCCTGGGCCTTCAGCTTCTCCTATTGCTCCTGGAGCTAGCTTGTAGGTGTTCTGGGAATGGTGGTCCCCAGACTTGCCTACCTGCGGCCTGCGGCGTGGCTCAAAGGGGGCCCAGCACGGCCCATATTCATCAGCACAAGCTCAAGACCCTCGCAAGGGGACAAGCCTCGCGGGGCGGACGACAAGGAGCTTCCTCAGGCACGGCCTCGTCAGGCTGGCTCACGAGGAGGCGGAGAGTTCAAGGCGGGGTATCTCGCGAGGTGCCCATGACGCAAACCATGACGACCAAGGGCGCCAGCCCGCGCAGTGTCCTTCTTTCCTCTTTGGTGCAAGGGGAGCAAGCGCAGATGAGAGCATCAAGCAAAGGCATCCATTTTGGTGCAACAAGACCAAGACCAGTCCAACAGCAGGATGGAGGTCACCGTGGAGCCCAAGTCGGCGTCACCACTAGAGCCTTTGACAGGCGAGGACCAACTTTAGTCAGGATAAGTGTACTAGATGTTCCCCTTCAAATTGGCCAATTGTTGGCGCCCTCCCCGCTCAATATTTGGGAAGAAGCCCAGGGCCTCAGCCTATAAATAGGACTAGCCACCCACAGGGTAGAGAAATCGATCCGGCCAGCAAAAGAGAGAGATGAGGATAGGAAGCTGAGGATAAGATAGGCATCTAGAATCGGCCCTTCAAAAAGGACAACACCACCACAAGAACAGACCCTCGCGAGGCTGTTCTTCCTTGTATTGTTCATCATCATCCCAAGAGGCAATCCACCACGCCACACACTGGAGTAGGGTATTACACCACAATGGTGGCCTGAACCAGTATAAACCCTGTGTCTCTTGTGTTGTTCTTCTCGTAGTTAGATCCTAGCGATTCGGCGAGGAACAGGTAGGTAGAAGGCGAAACCTCCGCGCGCACCCCAGTGTTCGAACCTCAAGGGTCTGCCGGAACCCGAAATCCGACATTTGGCGCGCCAGGTAGGGGTGCGCCGGGATCCACCTTCCGCCACTTTGTGTCCTGCCGCATTGTCATCACCATGTCCGGCGACCAAGCGGGCAACCCTGCCCCCTGGACAGCTTGGCCCGCCGGCGCAGAGCCGCTCACCCAGGGCGACCCAATGCCATAGGCAGCTCGCGGTCCGCAGGGCGCTGCGGGCCGTGGGCGACGCGGACAGACCCCGACAGCTCTCACACCGCGACAGACGCGGTCGGCAGCAAGAGCCTCCAACCACGCCGCGGCCACGGTGTCGTACACTCGCCGGGAGCAGGCGAACTCAAGGGCCGCGCTCACGGTGGCCCGAGAGCTGCTGCAGTGCAGGCTGATGGAAGGTGGCCACGACGTGCTGCTAGAGCGGGTGGCAGAGCTCCTGGGCTTCGCCGCCTCGGGGGCTCACCCCTTCTGCACTCAACTCCCGTCTTAGGCCCAGAGCAGCCCGCGCGGGGGCCCCACACGCGCCCGCGGGCTCCAAGGCTACCCCGGCACCAATGAAGCCGTTGGCACCGGTCCAGCGGCTGCGCCGACTCCGCTCCCCGCAGGCGAAGAAGGACTCGTCACAACCCACGGCCCTAGTGGGCCGCCGCTTTACCACCCCCATGTTGGCACATCAAGCAGAGTTGCATGACATGCGGAGCACTATGACGTGGCCTTCAGGGTGGCGGCCCCCGAAGAGTACGTGCCCCGCATGTTGGACCAAGGGCACCTGCACGAGGGCGAACAAGGCTCGCTCCTCAGCCCAAGCTGGGGGACGAGGCACCAGAAGCTGAGCTCTTCCAGGAGTCCCAGGGCGGCCCCACCGGCCACACTGGAAGCGATGATTATCGGGTACCGCTAATTCCTCAGGAGCAGGCATACGCTAATCACGGGTCACAGGAGATGCAGGTCACCACAGCGAGCAGCTGCCCCGCTCCCGCGGCCTCCTACCCCTCAGGAGGAGGGCATCGGGTGCTGCAGGGGAGGGGCCGAGATCCGACATCACCACTGCGGCATTCGGATCAAGGCGTTCCCTGGATGTAGGCCCTCCGCTGGGGAGGCGCCTCAGGGCCTGCCCCTGGCGGAGGACCCGTGGTTGTCGGGGGAACCGCTGGCGACCGCTCTACCCCATCGGCGGGGGCCTGGTTTCCGGTCGTCCTCGATGGCACTAGAGTGTGGCGCAAGGCGGGGCCCTCTTCTGGCGATATGAAGCAAGGTCGGTACCTGTGAAGAAGGCCCAGTGCCTGTGAAGCTCGCCGCCCCGTGACACTCTCACGTAATAATGTGTGGGGCTGTACACGCCCCGGAGTCTCAGGGGTGCCGGCCTCAGGCCCTGGGGCTCCCTCCCACGCCCAGTGGCAGCACTTAGCTCCGCACTGGTGAGAAGACGTCCATGACTAGACTAGGTGCCAGACGCGGCCTTTTTCTGCCTTCGTTGCTTTTCCCTTGGTTGTTGCTTTCCCCCGCTGGATTTAAGTTGGATTCGGATTTGAGATTTGCGTGTGTTCGGGGAAGGGGTGCTTAGTCTCGTTCGAGCAATGTCTCATGTTTCGGTTACGACCTCACCTCAGCTGCCTCCCCTCGTGAGCCCCTCGCAAGCAGGGTCTGGCCTAGCTTGCGTGCAGCCCAGACTGCCGCTGCCATATCCTCTCAGGAGGCTTTTTCACTGCAGATCCTACGGATTCGATCAAGAGGCATTTGAGACACCACAGCCTCCCGCGTATTATCTCAGGATCCGCACAGGACAAAGGTAAACTAGCCATCCGGTTCTTCACCTAGCCAACCACTTGGCGCGGGCACGTGGGCCATACAACATCCACTAGTACGCTGAACATAAGCTTTACATGAGGGGAACCCCCTCCCAAAATGCTCTTACAATCGGCAGGTCGAAAAGCCTGAGTTCTATTCATGCAGGGTAAGAAAACAGGAGCAATGCGCGGCCAGTCGGATAAATCCCCCAATGCATCCTCAGGAGCACCACCCGAACCGTCGCTGGCATCGCTGGCCTCTCCATCGCCTTCTGCGTTGTCGCCGGCGGCGTCAGGACCGTTCACCATGCCGCCCTCGTCGGCGGCCACGATCGCGTCATCATCGTTTGAAGCGAAGGGCCTGACAAGAGCGTCCACATTGTCTTCCACCCAGTCCGCCAGGTCACCCCGGACGGCCTAGGGAACTGGGGCGATGGCGGCGTCAAAGTCGAAGTGAGGGTCCATGTTCTGGAGATGGCTGAAGACACGGGAAAAGGCGCGCCCGAGAAGGGCGCGGCTCCTTTCCTCCACCAACCTGTTGGCCCTGACCGACCGCACCTCCAGCTGCGTCACGATGTTGGTGAAGAACTGAAGGTTGCCGACGTAGTTGGTTGCATGCGGCGCGCTAACGGCCGCCTCGCAGATGTTGCCCAAGGCCGCGTTGGCTCTCTCCCGAAGCGTGGCGAGCATGGGGGCGTGCTCATGTTCCAGGAGCCGCCGCTGGCATATATCGTCCTCATTCTGGCGCGCAACGGCCTTAGCCTCGTGCAGCCGTTGGCGAAGAAGAAGCACCTCGGCGCGAGAAGTAGTCGACTCCCCCTGCGCCACTTCAAGTGCGGCCCGCAGGGCATCGCCCCGCCGCGTCGCTTCCTCCAGCTTGGTTCTCAGGGCGGTGGTCCTACCTTCATCTACGGTCCGGATCAACGCCAGCCTCTCCTCGAACTCGCGCTCGAGGTTCGAGCGCACCATTGCCACCCGACGTCCGACCTCCTCCAAGACACGGGTTTCCCGCGCAGCGACATCATTCTCCTCTCGTGTCACCAAGCGGTCCCTTGTCTCCAGGCGCTCGTACTCACGTGCGCGTTCGGCAGCCTCCAACGTCAGCGCTTCCTCACCCTTCTGGAGCTCCGCTGGGTCACCGGAGGTCACCTTCATCGACGCGAGGGCCGCCTCGCGTAGCTCCACCTACTCCTCCAGTGAGCGGCACCGGGCCAGGAGTTCCCGCGCCCGCTCTTCCATCGCCTCTTGCCACTGGCAGCTTCCCGGGCCTCCTCGACGGCCTGGGAACGGGCCACCCGAGAGGCCGCCAGCGACGCTTTGGCCTCCTCGTCGCCAAGATCGCGTTGGCGGCGCGCGAGGGTGTCAGGACCCCGACTCAATGCCACATCGATCTAGCATGTAACACCTCATATCACTTTGCGGCCTCACGCACGGTATTCCCACGGGTGTCACCTTACCTTTGCCCGGGACCGTTTGCGCCTTTTGGCACACGTATATGACAGTGTCGCTAGCATCCATATGATAAGGAGCCCGGGCTGACATGGCTAGTCGTAAACCCAAAGTGGCACAGACTTACAGGGACAGGCATCCATGACCCAGCATCGAACGTGTCGGTCATCAGCGAGTGAATCAAGGCTGTAGCACTGGGCTAGCAGGACTCCGGTGAACCGGGCTGTAGCGGGCTAACAGGACTCCGGTATTCATCGCGTGACATTTCCCCGAAGGGACAGACACAGGAACGAAGAAGGACACATGCCGGCCAGCCTAAGTGTTCCGGAGCAGTAGCAAGCTACCATGGCTCGGTGGAAACACTAGGAGACATTTCCCCGTAAGAGAGGCTACTAAAGATAAACAACTAGATGGTCAGATCCCACACATACCAAGCATTTCAATAACATACACACAATATGCTCGATATGTGCAAATACAACATGGCATCACAACATGACTCTACGACTCAAGTAATTTATTCAATAGGCTCCGAGGAGCGAGATATTACAAACATGGGTCTCATGACCCAACAATCAGAGCATACAAATCAAAGCACAAGCGGAAGCTATCATGTCTGGGTACAGACATCTATAACTGAAAAAGGCTGAGAAGCCTGACTATCTACCAGATCCTGCCGGGGCACAAGATCGTAGCTGAGGTAACAAGCTAAACGTCGAAGTCCACGCGAAACTACTAGTGAGACCGAAGTCTCTCTGCAAAAACATAAAATAGGCAAACGTGAGTACAAATGTACCCAGCAAGACTTACATCAGAACTAACTACATATGCATCATTATCAACAAAGGGGATGGTGGGGTTTAACTGCAGCAAGCCAGCTTTGACTCGGTGGCTATCCTGAACTACGACTGCAATGTAACTCTTTTGAGGTGGCGCACACGAGTCCACATATTCCCCATATCAATACACCACTATGGATCCGCTCCCGTCTCCCTACGAGAACGCCATCCATAGCACTCACGCTTATCTTGCGTATTTTAGAGTATCCACTTTCACTTGTCTATGAACTGATATAAGCAACCCAGAAGTCCTTTACCGCGGACACGGCTATTCGAATAGATGATGTTAACCCTGCAGGGGTGTACTTCTTCATACATGTTTCCACCACTTAGCGTCTGCACACGACATGTGCTCGGCAGACTTCAAGCGAAAGCCGACGTGGGTGTAGACCACGACCTACCTAAACACTCAAGTCTCTAGTCCAGGTTTATCGCCTATTCGGGTTCCATCCATGAGGAGATCCGGCCGGAGTTTCGCTCACAGCCCCAAACGATGTGAACAGGGTTCCGTGACACCAAACGGGCGCCCGGTATACCCGGCCACGTGCCTACCGCATCACAGCCCACCCCTACGGTCAGCGCTGTCCACGGCCTCCAGCATACTACAAACACCAGAAACTACTTGCAACTCCTGGACAGAGGACAAGGGTGAATAAGAAGTCGAGCGGGGTCATATTTCAGGGCCCAATGTATGGTAGTAGCTGAATCATGGATCACAAACACAGAACTCAGTTCCTGAGGACGGCTTCAATGAGACAACCCACCATGTACTCCTACATGGCCTCTCACCGACACCTTTTACCAAATCGTGTTCACACACTTAGCTCACACACAGTAGGACATGTTCACACACCTCTGATTCATCCCCGATGAATCAGACCTGACTCAACTCTAAGCAGTAGCAGGCATGACAAACAAGCATGAATGAGTAGGCACAACAGGGCTCAAACAACTCCTACTCATGCTAGTGGGTTTCATCTATTTACTGTGGCAATGACAGGTCATGCAAAGGATAAAGGGGTTCAGCTACCGCAGCAAGTAACAGATGAATCGGTGTTGTCCTAATGCATTAAAAGAGAGCAGGGAGCGAGAGAGTAGGATTGTATCGGAATGAACAAGGGGTTTTTGCTTGCCTGGCACTTCTGAAGATAACATTGAGTCTTCATCAGTGTCAACGATCACATCATCGGTATCACGTCTATCGAGAGGGGACAAATACCGGCAACACAGAAGGGAACACAATCAATGCAATGCACAATATGATGCATGATCATGACATGGCAAAATGAATGTGTTTTGGGCTAATGCAACTAGCAACAGATTAAATGAAGTTGGTTTGAATACAAGATTCAAATTCAAACTCCATATGTGATTATTCAAATGCCATTTAATTGATTTGTCCAAACAGCAGCTATAAGTTGTTCAAACATGCATGAAAATGGTACAGATGGATTCCTTGAATTTTTCTGATAATTTTTCATATATAAATTATTTAATTTGGAGTTACGGTTGAATTTCTATGATTTTAGAAGTTTATACAATTTTCTGGAATTTTCTGAATAAGAACAAATCCAGAAAACATTACTGCGTCATCCTGACGTCATGATGACGTCAGCAGGTCAACGTGGCACAGTCCGGTCAAACTCTGACCTGTGGGTCCCGAGTGTCAGTGTCTAACTAAACTAACCTAGCTTAGTTAATACTAACCTAACTTAATTAGCCGGGCGGGGCCCGCATGTCAGTGAGAGAGAGGGGGGTCAAACCGGCCAGTGGGGTCAAACCCGGGTCAAACTCGCCGGAGTTGACCCGAGGCTCGTCGCCGGCGAGGCCAGGGACGGCGGAGAGCGTCGGGATTCGCCCTCCGATGACCAAAAGAGCGGCGGAGGGGCTCTACGGGATGCCCAGGCTCGCGCGCATCTAACAGGGCAAACGGGAGAAGCTAGGGTGGCCGGAGGCGACGGCAATCATGACGACGGCGGCGGCCGGAGTTCGGGTGGTGGTGGGTTTGGCGCTACGAGCGGTGGTTTGGCGCGCCGAGGGCACTAGGGAGAAGCTCTTGCTCCTCCGCATCCAAAGGAACGGACGGGAGGCCGCGAGGTGGCCGGAGTTGGGCACGGCGTCGACCTCGGCGGCGGCCGGAGCTCGGGCGAGCTCGGGGTCGGTGTTAGGGAGCACGGCAGGAGGCGTTGTGGGTGTCTACGGGTTCATGCGATCGTGCTGAGCACGATGGTGGGCTCGGGAGCGAGCTGCGGTGGCTGTGGCCACGGTCACGCCATGGCCGGTGGCGAGAAGCTTCGGTCATGGTTGGGGATCGGGGCTAGAGCTCGTGAAGGAGGACAAGGGAAGGGGGAATCGGGTCAAAGGCTCACCGCGGAGCTGCAGGGATGGTTAGAGGGCTCGGGGGCGCGCCGGAGTGGCCGAATCGACGGAGAAGGGCGCCGGCGCCGAACCTTGGAGATGATGACGATGGCGGTTGCTCGGGGCCCTTCTGGTCGCGTGAGACGTCGAGGAGGTCGAGGGAGGCACTGCGGAGCTCGGGAGCGCGTCGGGGAGGAGAGGGGGTGGCGGTGGCCGCAAGGGAGCTCGTCGGTGGCGGCGGCTCCGTTTGGGCGAGTGAGGGAGAGAGGAAGCAGAGGAGGGGGGGAGAGTGAGGGAGAGTGAGGGAGTTCCAGGGGGGTGGCGTGGCACGCATGGAGGCGTCCGGGGTGTCGAGGTGGAGCGGCAAGGAGGAGGTGGCCGGGGCGTGCGCCGGCGTGCGTCGGCCACGCGCCTGTGCCTACTGGCGCGAGGAGGAAGGCGACAGGGGGGGGGGAAGTGGAGATGGGCTGGGCCGTGCTGCTGGGCCAGGTGGGCTACCAGGTGAGCGCCAGGTAGTCCTTCTCTCTCTTTCTATTTCTGTTTTTATTTATCTATTTTGTTCTGTGTTGTTTTAGTTTAGTAAAATACTAAACCATTTTATAAAATCCTGAAAATAGTTATGTGGCTAGAGTTAAAATATACCAAACCACATAAAATGTTCCAGTAATTATTGGACATATATTATTTATATATCAAATATATATCCAATGCAAATAGCTATTTATTTAATTCAAAGGCCCAAAATAATTAACTCTGAGATACCAAAAATATTGTTTTGAGTTTTACCTCTTTGCAATATTTTCAGAGACATAAGAGGAACATTTTCTTGGACTTCTTTGAGGAGATTTTAATGTTGATCATTTTTAGAAGGTTCCTGAGGCTTTGAAAATTCCTCAATTCAAATTTCATTTGAATTAAAACATGATGCTCACATGAGGTCTAGCCTAGTGCGTAACAGGACCAGGGATGTGACAACTCACCCCCACTAAACAAAAATCTCGTCCCGAGATTCAAGCGTAGGGTAAGGTGAAGGGGGAACGCAACTAGTACAATCTTCACGATCCAGGTTGCACTTCATAGGAACGTTGATTCGATCACCATCATTGTCTTGAAATCTTGCTCTGAGAAATCCTGTCAACATGACATGGAGGGAAGAAGGAGACTCTAGAAGGGTCGATCTTCTCGAAGATCGAACAACTCACGGAATGAGACATAGGACCATCTCTCGGGTTGAGACACGAGATACACATCAAGAGGGGTGGAAAGAAACGGATGACGAAGGTTCACTAGGTGGACAACAATTCCACACTTAAGAAGGTGGTAAACGATTGTCCACGTAGCGAGGAGTTGAGTTGCCATGATACCACGACGAAACATCCTGGAGGAGGGTGATTCGTAGATTATTTCCTTAAGTGGCAAAAAGTATTACCTTTGATTCAGAGATCATTGAAAACCTTTATACCAGCCTAAGGCAATTCTCAAGCGATTGTTTGGAGGGGGTCAGTAGAATGGCATACTCGGACTTGGATGATGTGGATTACCTTGTTGAAGACAACGTAATGGATGAACTTGCTTACCACTGGAAATGGAAGAGACCCATGGTAGAATGGCACATTGGCGGTGCAAGCTGGGAACAAAATGCAAATGATGGGAATGATTCTAGTAACTGGGGAGAGGCTCAACAATAGAGAGTTATCCCACTATTTGAATGGTTATAGCATAACCGAGGAAACTGAGAGCGCTATACAGTTAATGCCGATGATCAAACCTAGCACTTGCGCGTGCTCTCAAGAACTTGAGCAATTCCATAATCATCAAGGTTTTACCAACATCCGTGTCAAGGGTCCAGTAACACAACTTACTACCATGATGAATGGTGATGGAGGATGCAGATGCAAAGGAAGATAACACCTTCTCAGATTTCACCCTTGGCGGGGCCAAGGAAATAAAATCTGGATGATCGACCGAGAGACATTTAGCACTCCGCTTCTAATGTTCTCCTTGATGTGCTAGTGTAACCCATTCATAGATATGGTTTGATATCTAAAACATCAAGTAAAAAGGTCAGACTTCGGGAACACAAAAATCCATAGGGGCAACTAGGGAGTAAACCCTACGAAATCCCTATGGGGAGGTGGCCAACTTCATCAATCAAGATATTATAATAACAGGTCTTCCGGCTGGGTGTGTTGGCCACGACATCCACTTTACCGGTTATGCGCGACCAATATTATAATTCTTGGGAAATGTTCCAACCATCATATCTGCCTGAGATTCAGATCTGGTTGGTGTCAGGATATTCCAGACTCATCGAGTCTAGGAAGAAAAACGAAAGTTTGCAACACGAATCGACGAGATGACGTTGCGAGATTCTCAGGGAATGAACTACGATAGCAAGCTCCAAAACATGAGCTGGTTCTGCTACAAACATGTGAACACGTTGTCCCAGACAAGCATGCCCACATGGTAGTCTTACAATAAAACACTACCGAGTTCTGGTTGGGAACCATCAGCGAGGATATCGAAGTTCTTTCATAAGTCCGGATTAGCTCTTATGAAGGAACTCCTTCTCCTTGAACAAATCAATCAGTGGCTTGGTGTGCTCGGGACACCTATGGAATGGAGGTTGCAAGTCTACGAACCACAGAATACTTCGCACGTATGCATGACTGATTTGGGATGATTCCAGAGGAAGCAAAACTAACTTTCTCAAATTCACGGCGGCAACTTTCACCAAATGCACGTGTATAAGAGGAAGTCACTCCTTACAACCGACATGCTTCATGAGCTAGCATGAAGAAATGCTTTCAAAAGTTTCCAACACTAGCTTAATGTTCAACAAAATCATGGAGGAGACAATGATGTTGTCGATGGGCTCAACAGCAATTCATCTGGGTTTCCTTATCACTGGACTTCCACCATCATGCGAACACGGTGATAGCATTGGTCAGACCCAAAAGATATAATGGTGTATGCTCGAGGGATCAACCACGAGTAAGACAACATTACGAGCATCGTTGGTACTGATTTGACTTGACGATGGCCCACACTCAAATCAAAGGATTGATAAGACAATAGGTCCAACAACTGATCACAGGGACCAATCGATGAAGGTATCATCTTTCTTCAACACACACTACACAAGAATATCCCTTAACATGAACTAAGTCGGACAAGCTTTTATCTTCCAACTCTCCAAGTTGTTGTTTAGCTTATCCAACTAGCTCAGGGTATCCAACACAGATTCTTGGAGAAGGGGTGGTTTACAGGAATAAACCAACTTGATCACGAACTCAACATAGCGGTCAGGTGACAACCTGGTAATACTTCTGAGAAGATATTCAGAAAATCACGAACCACCGGTATGTTACTAAGCTCGAGAACAATCTTGCTTTTCAGGGCAAGACGATATGATCAATAGAGCAAGGATTTGAAATAATCCTAACTCATCGATCGAGGAGTGAACCAGGAGAATGGACTAGGTAGCACGATCAATCTTAGAATGATGATTCAATAACCAACACACTAAGAATGAAATTATTGTCCTTTAACTACCCAGCAACGAGGTTGCTAGGCGTATTGATTTCACACATCACAATTCATTTGTCGGTATTCCGGTTGCATCAACACGAAGACCGAGGAATGACTAATGATGGCAAGAAGTATCACTGTACCAAGAGTTCATAGGATGGTGTGCAATTCCTATAACAATCCCGATATAAAGATGGTAATACTCCAAGGTAGAACAGAACAAAAGCTGGATTAGCAATTTGATCTGCGGAGCACAACTTCTTTGACCCAATCCTGGATATGGAAGAGGTACTGGAGTTTGTTTCTCCTAGTCATTCTGCGATAGAATGGCTTGACGGACCACAAGAGTAATAGGCATCGATAAACGAACGCACGCATACTCTTGACTATCAATTGATAGACGAGGGTCAGAATGCAACTAAAGAGAACAACTCAAAGGAACATATAATTTTCTGAGTTGTGGATGCATAGATTAGTATGTCGAACCAAGTTCAACATATTTCTTCCGGATAACCCATGCAGAAAGGTAGAACTGGCAGAGTCACGATTTATGAATGGAGAACTCCTCAAGAATAATCCTGTTGTGATATTTCAGTTCAACGAGGAACTTCTGCCATAAGTAGTTCATGGTATTTGGAAGAAGAAGATACCACGGACTTCAAGGACTATCGCAAAGGTTACTAATATCCTAAAGGCACTAGCAATTACTATCAACATGAAGTAGGTAGAGTGAATCTCGGGTTCAAGAACCCAGGAACAGAATACCTATTACTAAGTAGCATCACGGGATGCTTTCGAGAATGATGGCCAGAATCATCACACTGGGAACACAAATCATGGCTAAATTACTAGATGATCCCCTAAGACACCTAGGGTCATAATAATATCTCCAACATATATGTCAAGGTAACAGAGTACCTCAACTCACTGATTAGTGTGGTTAATCTGGCCCAAAGGAACATTGAAACGGGAGGAAGGAATTTGCAAGTGCATCAGACTGTTTAGAGACCTGAGATGACTCGGACAGCATAACGGCTGTAAATGCTCAAAAAAGATTTGAGACATTCACAAAAATGGTGGCATAACCACTCAGAAGCACAATATCAAGGTTTCGAGATCAACAATTAACATACGAAGTAGTAGGAACTGAACTGAGCTTAAATCCAACAATCTTATAAGTCTACGGATTAGTAACACGTGATCCTGATAGAAAGAAGAGATAGCCTAGTTCTTAATCCCCGTAGAAGAGAAGATGATGACTCAGATCAGAAGGCCATGAGGTATAAGGAGTAAAAGAGCCTTACGTTCCATCCCACAATCAATTCCCTTATATAACTAAAGAATTTCTAGACTCAACTTCGACCAGTTTGGCTTGGTAATCCTACAGGCAGTCAAGCTCTGATACCAACGCTGTCAGGACCCCGACTCAATGCCACATCGATCTAGCATGTAACACCTCATATCACTTTGCGGCCTCACGCACGGTATTCCCACGGGTGTCGCCTTACCTTTGCCCGGGACCGTTTGCGCCTTTTGGCACACGTATATGACAGTGTCGCTAGCATCCATATGATAAGGAGCCCGGGCTGACATGGCTAGTCGTAAACCCAAAGTGGCACAGACTTACAGGGACAGGCATCCATGACCCAGCATCGAACGTGTCGGTCATCAGCGAGTGAATCCAGGCTGTAGCACTGGGCTAGCAGGACTCCGGTGAACCGGGCTGTAGCGGGCTAACAGGACTCCGGTATTCATCGCGTGACATTTCCCCGAAGGGACAGACACAGGAACGAAGAAGGACACATGCCGGCCAGCCTAAGTGTTCCGGAGCAGTAGCAAGCTACCATGGCTCGGTGGAAACACTAGGAGACATTTCCCCGTAAGAGAGGCTACTAAAGATAAACAACTAGATGGTCAGATCCCACACATACCAAGCATTTCAATAACATACACACAATATGCTCGATATGTGCAAATACAACATGGCATCACAACATGACTCTACGACTCAAGTAATTTATTCAATAGGCTCCGAGGAGCGAGATATTACAAACATGGGTCTCATGACCCAACAATCAGAGCATACAAATCAAAGCACAAGCGGAAGCTATCATGTCTGGGTACAGACATCTATAACTGAAAAAGGCTGAGAAGCCTGACTATCTACCAGATCCTGCCGGGGCACAAGATCGTAGCTGAGGTAACAAGCTAAACGTCGAAGTCCACGCGAAACTACTAGTGAGACCGAAGTCTCTCTGCAAAAACATAAAATAGGCAAACGTGAGTACAAATGTACCCAGCAAGACTTACATCAGAACTAACTACATATGCATCATTATCAACAAAGGGGATGGTGGGGTTTAACTGCAGCAAGCCAGCTTTGACTCGGTGGCTATCCTGAACTACGACTGCAATGTAACTCTTTTGAGGTGGCGCACACGAGTCCACATATTCCCCATATCAATACACCACTATGGATCCGCTCCCGTCTCCCTACGAGAACGCCATCCATAGCACTCACGCTTATCTTGCGTATTTTAGAGTATCCACTTTCACTTGTCTATGAACTGATATAAGCAACCCAGAAGTCCTTTACCGCGGACACGGCTATTCGAATAGATGATGTTAACCCTGCAGGGGTGTACTTCTTCATACATGTTTCCACCACTTAGCGTCTGCACACGACATGTGCTCGGCAGACTTCAAGCGAAAGCCGACGTGGGTGTAGACCACGACCTACCTAAACACTCAAGTCTCTAGTCCAGGTTTATCGCCTATTCGGGTTCCATCCATGAGGAGATCCGGCCGGAGTTTCGCTCACAGCCCCAAACGATGTGAACAGGGTTCCGTGACACCAAACGGGCGCCCGGTATACCCGGCCACGTGCCTACCGCATCACAGCCCACCCCTACGGTCAGCGCTGTCCACGGCCTCCAGCATACTACAAACACCAGAAACTACTTGCAACTCCTGGACAGAGGACAAGGGTGAATAAGAAGTCGAGCGGGGTCATATTTCAGGGCCCAATGTATGGTAGTAGCTGAATCATGGATCACAAACACAGAACTCAGTTCCTGAGGACGGCTGCAATGAGACAACCCACCATGTACTCCTACATGGCCTCTCACCGCTACCTTTACCAAATCGTGTTCACACACTTAGCTCACACACAGTAGGACATGTTCACACGCCTCTGATTCATCCCCGATGAATCAGACCTGACTCAACTCTAAGCAGTAGCAGGCATGACAAACAAGCATGAATGAGTAGGCACAACAGGGCTCAAACAACTCCTACTCATGCTAGTGGGTTTCATCTATTTACTGTGGCAATGACAGGTCATGCAAAGGATAAAGGGGTTCAGCTACCGCAGCAAGTAACAGATGAATCGGTGTTGTCCTAATGCATTAAAAGAGAGCAGGAGCGAGAGAGTAGGATTGTATCGGAATGAACAAGGGGGTTTTGCTTGCCTGGCACTTCTGAAGATAACATTGAGTCTTCATCAGTGTCAACGATCACATCGTCGGTATCACGTCTATCGAGAGGGACAAATACCGGCAACAAAGAAGGAACACAATCAATGCAATGCACAATATGATGCATGCTCATGACATGGCAATATGAATGTGTTTTGAGCTAATGCAACTAGCAACAGATTAAATGAAGTTGGTTTGAATACAAGATTCAAATTCAAACTCCATATGTGATTATTCAAATGCCATTTAATTGATTTGTGCTAAACAGCAGCTATAAGTTGTTCTAACATGCATGAAAATAGTACAGATGGATTCCTTGAATTTTTCTGATAATTTTTCATATATAAATTATTTAATTTGGAGTTACGGTTGAATTTCTATGATTTTAGAAGTTTATACAATTTTCTGGAATTTTCTGAATAAAAACAAATCCAGAAAACATTACTGCGTCATCCTGACGTCATGATGACGTCAGCAGGTCAACGTGGCACAGTCCGGTCAAACTCTGACCTGTGGGTCCCGAGTGTCAGTGTCTAACTAAACTAACCTAGCTTAGTTAATACTAACCTAACTTAATTAGCCGGGCGGGGCCCGCATGTCAGTGAGAGAGAGGGGGGTCAAACCGGCCAGTGGGGTCAAACCCGGGTCAAACTCGCCGGAGTTGACCCGAGGCTCGTCGCCGGCGAGGCCAGGGACGGCGGAGAGCGTCGGGATTCGCCCTCCGATGACCAAAAGAGCGGCGGAGGGGCTCTACGGGATGCCCAGGCTCGCGCGCATCTAACAGGGCAAACGGGAGAAGCTAGGGTGGCCGGAGGCGACGGCAATCATGACGACGGCGGCGGCCGGAGTTCGGGTGGTGGCGGGTTTGGCGCTACGAGCGGTGGTTTGGCGCGCCGAGGGCACTAGGGAGAAGCTCTTGCTCCTCCGCATCCAAAGGAACGGACGGGAGGCCGCGAGGTGGCCGGAGTTGGGCACGGCGTCGACCTCGGCGGCGGCCGGAGCTCGGGCGAGCTCGGGGTCGGTGTTAGGGAGCACGGCAGGAGGCGTTGTGGGTGTCTACGGGTTCATGCGATCGTGCTGAGCACGATGGTGGGCTCGGGAGCGAGCTGCGGTGGCTGTGGCCACGGTCACGCCATGGCCGGCGGCGAGAAGCTTCGGTCATGGTTGGGGATCGGGGCTAGAGCTCGTGAAGGAGGACGAGGGAAGGGGGAATCGGGTCAAAGGCTCACCGCGGAGCTGCAGGGATGGTTAGAGGGCTCGGGGGCGCGCCGGAGTGGCCGAATCGACGGAGAAGGGCGCCGGGGCCGAAGCTTGGAGATGATGACGATGGCGGCTGCTCGGGCCCTTCTGGTCGCGTGAGACGTCGAGGAGGTCGAGGGAGGCACTGCGGAGCTCGGGAGCGCGTCGGGGAGGAGAGGGGGTGGCGGTGGCCGCGAGGGCAGCGAGGGTCAGCGACGGTGGCGCTCGGCCGGTTGTGTGCGAGAGGGACGGAGAAGGGGAGAGGCGATGGGAGAGGTCGAGGGGGTTCCAGGGGGGTGCGTGGCGTCACCGGGGCGTCGAGGAGGAGCCAGGCAGGCTGGGAGGGAGGAGGTGGCCGGGGCGCGTGGCCGCGCGCGCCACCGAGCAGCTTCGGGGCGAGGGGGAGGAAGGCGACAGGGGGGGAAGTGGAGATGGGCTGGGCCGTGCTGCTGGGCCAGGTGGGCTACCAGGTGAGCGCCAGGTAGTCCTTCTCTCTCTTTCTATTTCTGTTTTTATTTATCTATTTTGTTCTGTGTTGTTTTAGTTTAGTAAAATACTAAACCATTTTATAAAATCCTGAAAATAGTTATGTGGCTAGAGTTAAAATATACCAAACCACATAAAATGTTCCAGTAATTATTGGACATATATTATTTATATATCAAATATATATCCAATGCAAATAGCTATTTATTTAATTCAAAGGCCCAAAATAATTAACTCTGAGATACCAAAAATATTGTTTTGAGTTTTACCTCTTTGCAATATTTTTAGAGACATAAGAGGAACATTTTCTTGGACTTCTTTGAGGAGATTTTAATGTTGATCATTTTTAGAAGGTTCCTGAGGCTTTGAAAATTCCTCAATTCAAATTTCATTTGAATTAAAACATGATGCTCACATGAGGTCTAGCCTAGTGCATAACAGGACAAGGGATGTGACAGAGGGCGACTGCCGCCTCCAGCTCGCGCCTTTCCGCAACCAAATGCAGGCCCTCGGCCTCAAGGCGCGCGTCTTCATCAGCAAGCTCTTCACCAAGCAGGCTCACCACGTTAGCCACCCTTCGAAGGAACCCTTGGCGCAGAGCGCGACGCTCCCGAGCGCGCTCAAGTACGTCTTCCACGCTGTCATCCTCCCCAAGCAAGCGCCGGGGGGCACTGATCAGCGCTCCCCCTCCGGGCAGGGGGCTGGGGGCTGGCACCCTTGAAGCGACCGGGCGTGCCTCGCCAGAAGCCCGTCCTGGGGCCAGTCCATCCCCAAGTGAAGAGCGCTAGGAATACCCCAGCCAATCGCGATCCACGACCAGACGAGAAGCCCACGGCAGGCTGGCTATGCCTCGAGAAGGCTCGCGAAGGAAGGTCGCGAGGCGTGCGGGGCCGCATTGCACCTCGGAGTGATTCGTCTCTTCGACCGGCCTCACCACAAGGGCTCTACTGCTCGGAGCGACCGGAGACAGTGGGGAAGGCGAGAGCAGGGGGATGCTCCTCAGTCATCTCCGCGAGCTCGGGAGGAAGGGCCCTGTGAGGCAAGGATCAGGAAGGGCAGCAGAAGAATCTGGAACTGGGAAGGGAGAAGACTTACTCATCGACGGCGAAGTACTTTCTATGCTTCAGCAGGCGACAAGGGTAATCGTCGCCCAGGGCCTCCCTTCTCTTCGGGAGGGCCTCAAAGTCCACGCAGAAGCGGCCCAAGAGTTGAGCGCAGGGGTCAGCCTGCGACAAAGAGGAAGCATCAGGGCGGCCCGCGTCAGGGGTGTCTGCCTGATGCACGTCGCCGGTAGCCCCATCAAGGAAAGCAGCCGGGGCCTCGGAGGCCTCGGCCCCATACACGGCAGGCGGCTGCTCGCCGCCCTCAGCCCCGGTAGCGTGGGCCTCAGGGGCTGCTCCCTCCTGAGCACTGCCCAGTGTTGTCGCCTCGGCGGGGGCACCCTCGGCCTCCGGAGGTTCATGCCTCCCTGCTCCGCCACTTGAGGAGGAACCGCCTCGACCAAGTGAAAGGGCAGCCACTGTCACTGAATCCTCGCGAGGCCCCTAGAGGCTGACGGGGCGCGGTCCCCATTCGTTGAAAATGGGCATCTGATTCACGAAGTCTCTCCTGCCCGAACAGAGGTACAGCAAGGCCCCCCCTTGCTGGATGCTGCCAGGCTTGGGGTCCTTAGTCAGAACCAAGAGTACCTTCCTCAACGCTTCAAGCGTTAGGTCCTCTTCCTGGAGCCTCATGCGATCCCCGCACCCGTTGAAGGCCCACATTCGGCGAGAGTGGCAATAGAGGGGGCGACCCGGCGTAGCAGGAACTCCCTCACCACCTTGGGCACCATCACATCAAGAGATCTCAAGCACTCGAAGTGACGCCAGACGAAGAAGAGCTGGGGGTTTGTGAGCGTCTCCTGGCCCCAGCCCGAATTGGGGACAGCATGCGAGGTCGGCTTCGACAGCAGGGGGCTGGGCACCGCCACGTCCACATACAGCCACCGCTCGCGGAACCCAGGTGCGGGCGGAGGAAGACCGAAGTCAACCCCTGAGGCCGCCATCTCGAGTGCAGCGATGAAGCTTGCGCATCCCGAGCACTGGGAAGGGTCGATGAGGTGCAGAGCGAAGAAGTGGCGCAACAGGGCGACCGATGGGATGATGACAACCATAGCCTCGCAAACGAAGGCGAAGACCGCCAGAAGAGTAATGGAGTTAGGACCCAGATGCATCATGTGGATCTGATAATGGGAGAGCACGGCGTTGAAGAAATCCGAAAAGGGGGGAATTAGCCCCGCCCACAGGGCGTCGCCGAAATAAGGGACCTCGGTGATTATCCTATCGATGGAGAACCGAGACACGAGCCAGGCCGTCGTCCTCCCGCATTCGTTGAAGATGGTGTCGAGGGCTGAACTAACCTTGTCCAAGCCCTCCCGATTGACTATGATCGACCGGTCCACGGCGGGGGCCGCCGACAGCAGCGAGCAAGGCGAAGGCATGGGTCCCTTCCCTCTCCCCTTCTTCGTCGGAGCCATGGCAACGGAAAGGGGGGGGGAAGGTTTGAGATTGGCTTTGAAGCGGAAGCTGGAGTTTGAAAGGAGGAAGGACAGAGGGCGCATAAGCAACGAAAAGGGGAGTGGCTGTGTACAGCTGCAAGTCCGCCTAGCCTGGCACCAAATGAGGAGGCGTGGGGGAACGGTGCCACCCGCATCCAATCAACCACCACGCGGCGCCCAAGGTCGCAGGCTGTTAAGGCCTGCGACGCTTCGCACTTGACCTTTCGCCTCTCTGCTCGGCCAAGTCCGGGCGCGCCTTGGGCCCCGGGGCTACTATCGGCGTTCTGGGAATGGGGGTCCCCAGACTTGCCTGCCTGCGGGCTGTGGTGTGGCTCAAAGGGGGCCCAGCACGGCCCATCTTCATCAGCACAAGCTCAAGACCCTCGCGAGGGGCCAAGCATCGCGGGGCGGACGACAAGGAGCTTCCTTAGGCACGGCCTCATCAGGCTGGCTCACGAGGACGCGGAGAGTTCAAGGCGGGGTACCTCGCGAGGTGCCCATGACGCAAGCCATGACGCCAGCCCGCGCAGTGTCCTTCTTTCCTCTCTGGTGCAAGGGGAGCAAGCGCAGGCAAGAGCATCAAGCAAAGGCATCCATTTCGGTGCAACAAGACCAAGACCAGTCCAACGGCAGGATGGAGGTCACCGTGGAGCCCAAGTCGGCGTCACCACCAGAGCCTTTGACAGGCGAGGACCAACTTTAGTCAGGATAAGTGTACTAGATGTTCCCCTTCAAATTTGCCAATTGTTGGCGCCCTTCCCGCTCAATATTTGGGAAGAGGCTCAGGGCCTTCGCCTATAAATAGGACTAGCCACCCACAGGGTAGAGAGATCGAGCCGGCCGGCAAAAGAGAGAGATCTGGATAGGAAGCTGAAGATAAGATAGGCATCTAGAATGAACCCCTCCAAAGGGACAACACCACCACAAGAACAAACCCTTGCGAGGCTGTTCTTCCTTGTATTGTTCATCATCAGCCCAAGAGGCAATCCACCACACCACACACTGGAGTAGGGTATTACACCACAATGGTGGCCTTAACCAGTATAAACCCTGTGTCTCTTTTGTTGTTCTTCTCGTAGTTTAGATCCTAGCGATTCGGCGAGGAACAGGTAGGTAGAAGGCGAAACCTCCGCGCGCACCCCAGTGTTCGAACCTCAAGGGTCTGCCGAAACCCTAAATCCGACATTTGGCGTGCCAGGTAGGCGTGCTCCAGAATTCGTATTCCGTCGCCCTGTTCCTCTCCGACCGTCGCGGCCATGTCTAACGCACACCGGGTTCGCGCCGAGCGCCGAGCCTCCCTCGCTTCTCGCGTCGCCCAGACGGCTCCCGTCGGTGGGCGCCCTCGTCATTCCCCGTTGCCTTCCGTCAACGCCGCCACGGGCCCGGCGGGGAACTAGCAGCAAGCATCGTCCCAGCACCCGTCCATGAGGCGAGACGGCCGCACCGCTACGCCCTCGCTCACCTGCGCTGGTTCTTCATCCCGCGTGCCCTGCGCGGCCATGGAAGCTCGAGCTGCGCTCATCGCAGCAAACAAGCTCCTGCGCTACCGCCCAGTCGGCGACGTCTATGAAGAATGGCTCGACCGAGTCGCCGAACTCGTCCGCGCCGCTGGGGGCTCCCCTACGCCATCTTTCTCGCTGCACCGCGCCCCGCCATGCGCGGGCAATGAAGCTCCTGGGCACCTCAGCCGCCTCCCCCTCAAGAAGGCACCCTGGCTCCAAGGCGCGCGGCCCCTGGGCAGAACCCGCCCCATCAGGAACCAGCGCGGCAGGAGCAGAGCTGCCAAGACGTCCCACGCCCTCGAGAAGCTGCCCGAGCGCTCCCTGCTCCGGCTTGTCCCATCCACGCTCCTGCTCCAGCACGTCAAGACCCCGCGCTGCACCCAGCTGTGGTGCACGGGGACCCACAGGACCGAGCCCTTCGTCCTCCATGGCCTCCTGTGGCCATAGCGGGTTGCCGCGCCTTCACCACCGAGCTACGCACCGTCGCGTGGCCCGGCAAGTTCAAGCCAGACCTGCCTCCTCGCTACGACGGCACGGCAGACCCTGCAGAGTTCCTCCAGCTCTACGAGCTGGGCATCGAGGCTGCCAACGGAGACGAGAAGGTCATGGCGAACTGGTTTCCCATGGCTCTCAAGGACGGGGCCCGCACCTGGCTTCTGAACCTGGCCCCAGGCACGATCTCCTCCTGGGACGAGATGTGCACCCGCTTCATCGCCAACTTCCAGGGTACTCGCGACCGGCCACCCGCCATGAGCGACATGCACCGCATCAAGCAACAACCGGGGGAAACCCTACAGAAGTACATCCAGCGCTTCAACAATGCGCGCCTCAAGATTCCCAAGGTGATCGAGGAGGCCATCATCTCAGCCTTCTCTAACGGCGTGCGTGACGTCAAAATGAAGGAGGAGCTTGCAATGCATGAAGATCTGTGCACTTCCGTGGAGCTGTTCAACCCGGCGACCAAGTGCGCCAGGGCTGAGGAAGGGCGTCTCTCCCTCCTCGAATTGCCTGCCGCAGACCCTGAAGAGAAGAAGCCCAAGGCCAAGGACGTGAACCGCAAGGGGGCTGCCGTGCTCGCGGCAGAACCAGACACCAAGCGGGGTAGAGATCAGCCCGAATCCTCCAAGGGCAGTCAGTACTGCGTGTACCACGACCTCCACACCCACAACACCAATGAATGCCAAGAGCTCAGGGCCTTGCGTGAAGGACGGACTGGCCGGCGAGCCAGCCGCAACGACCGGGGCTACGAACGAGGAGGAGGAAGGAACGCATGACGCTGGGAAGATCGCGGCCCACGTCAAGGGTGGCGCGACCAACCTCGCGAGGATCGCTGGCAGGACCCACCTTGCGAGGGAGGCTGGAGGGATTAGCCTCGCGAGGATCGCCCGCAAGGTAACGCTGGCCTCCCTCCGCTACCGCCGTAGCTAAGGAGAAATGAGGACCGTCATCAGGACGAAGGGGCTGGGGGCTTCCAGGAACCACGTGCGATTGCCTGCATCCTAGGCGGAGCTCAAGCCCCAGCCTCTCAATGCATCTTCAAGCAGTTCGCCCGCGAAGTGAATGCAGTCCTCCCGAAGCTCGAGGCCACGCGCCCTCTCAGGTGGTCGGCGTGCGCCGTCACGTTCAGCTCAGCGGATCAGCTCAAGTGCGCGGCCACAGCCGAAGTCCTCCAGATGCTTTGTTCACCAATCATCAGCAACGTGCCAGTCACCAAGACCCTCATCGATGGCGGGGCAGGGCTCAACGTCCTGTCCGTGGAAACATTCAACAATCTCCAAGTACCCTACAGTCAGCTTCAGCCCACCAAGCCTTTCTCCGGAGTCACCGACGGCTCCACGGTCCCGATTGGGCAGGTCCGCCTCCCTGTCACCTTCGGGGCACGCGACAACTACCGCACCGAGCTCATCAACTTCGATGTCGCCCACATTCGCCTGCCGTACAATGCCATCCTCGGGTACCCAGGGCTGGCCAAGTTCATGGCCATAACCCAACATGGCTACAACGTCCTCAAGATGCCAGGAAGTGGCGGGGTCATCACGATGCCCTGCGAAGAGAGACACGCAGTTTGCTCCCTGGAGAGAGCCTTTCAGGCCGCATCATTGGAAGACCCGGATTGTGGAAGCAGAAGGCTTCCCGAGGCCGCCCCCAAGAAGAAGAAGACATCGACCGTCCCGGCCCCTCAGGAGGCAGGTCCCTCTGGGCCCGGCCTGCTCAGGGGGAACCTCCTTCCATCGCATAGGGAAGTGCGCCCGGCGCCCTCCACAGGCAGGGCTCGGGGGCTCTCCCCTGGAGGGTCGTCGACCTCGCCAAGGTCACGAGGGAGGCGCTTGGGCACCACGTGGAGGCGTGCTTCGAAGCACGATTCCATCAAGAAGGAGCAAAGCAAGGAGAGCCAAACCCTCAGGAATTCGTCAGCAAGGCCATTCAGGAGCTACAGGAGTCAAGGGTCATGAGAGGCAGTCGCCGCTTACCCGCTGTGGCCTCCCATCCAGGCAAGGATGGTGGGCTGCGCGTCTGCATCGACATACCAGGGCTCAACCAAGCCGCATCTCAGGAGCGCCTCTGGCCTTCGTGAGTGGGACGCTGCGAGGGCCCGCCCCACAGCTACGTTCACATGCCTTACGACTCGCCGAACACGGCTGTTGCGTACCGGCGCATCATGAGGGCCATCCTGGAGGCTCAAGAGGTCAGGTGTTCCGCAGCCCTGGTGGAGATGGAGACAGTCCGCGAGGAGCCACCAGCGCCTTCGGAGCCTCCCGAGGCCCCAGGGCCTGGGGGCTCGTGAGGATCTGCTCCCGCAGCCCACCGAGTCTGCTGCATCAACACCCCTTCGTCTTTAGCATCATCAGGTGACATCTTTCTAGATTCATTTCCAGCTGGGAGCGCCCTCAGGGCTGCATTATTCCCAGGCCGCGTGGGTCCGTCCCTGTGGCATGTATCTCTTTTATTTCATGTTCTTAGCTCACTCTGCTGGGGGCGCCGCTAGGGCTGCATTATCCCCAAGCCGCTCGGGTCAGACCCAGTGGCATGTACCCCTCTTGCATTTATCTTAGGGCCGTGTTTTCGACCCGCCATGCTTGTTATTTGGTGCCGGTTCATGGTACCTTTTTTCTTCCTAGATGTCGCAAGCTTGTGCATTAAAGGGGGGTGCCTGAGCATCGCGACTCAGGGCCCCTACCGGCTCTCCGGCCCACACCCTCTGTTCTACCCACGGCATCGCGCCCCGGCATACCAGCGACGGCTGAGACCAGCCCGAGAGCCGGGACCCGAGGACGTAGAGTTTTGACATCTATCCCAGCTTGCGCGTTAAAGGGGGGGTGCCTGACCATCACGACTCAGGGCTCCTACAGGCTCTCCGGCCCTCACCCTCTAGTCTGCCCACGGCATCGCGCCCCGGCACACCAGCGACGGCTGAGACCAGCCGGAGAGCCGGGACCCGAGAACGTAGAGTTTCGACATCTAACTCGGCTTGCACGCTAAAGGGGGGGGTGCCTGAGCATCGCGACTCAGGGCTCCTACCGGCTCTCCGGCCCTCACCCTCTGGTCTGCACACGGCATCGCGCCCCGCCATACCAGCGACGGCTGAGACCATCCCGAGAGCCGGGACCCGAGGAACACACTCCAAGATAAGGCCCAGCGTCGGGCGCAACCCGCCTTGGGGTGTGGCCCCGTGAGTTCCGAGCCGGATCACGGGTGAACCAGCACACCTCGCCAGGCCTTTCGTGCCTCGCAGCCTCTCCAAGGCAACTAACGGCTAACCATCGTTTGTCGCGACGAACTCTCATTTCTCCTGTGATGAGCCTGCAGGGTTCCCCCAGGAGCATCATCATGCGAGGCCCTCATAGTGTCTTCTTCGCCCTCGTCCACGCAAACCACTTGCACGTTAAAGGGGGGGTACCTGAGCATCGCGACTCAGGGCTCCTACTGGTTCTCCAGCCCTCACCCTCTGGCCCTGTCCACGGCATCGTGACCTGGCATACCAACGACGGCTGAAAATCGCTCGAGGGCCGGGACCCGAGGACGTAGAGAAAAAAGGGGAGCAGAGGCGAGAGGAGAGAAGCACGTGATGACCTCGCCAAACAACCCTCAAACGGCCAAGACACGGACTTAGCGCCGCACCAGGAAGCGTTCCTGACCCTCGTGATAAGTCACTCCCCAGGAACACTAGCTATCGCAACACCGTCCCCGCACCTAATACCATTCTGTCTTAGCAACGTCGCTCTCCTTTCTCACCGAATGATGGCTGCTTGAGCGCCAAGGGGGACCTCCTGAGCATCGCGACTCAGGGGATCTTACTGGGCCTCGGGCCGCTCACCTCCTGGCCTTGACCACGGCATCGTGACCTGGCATACTAGCAACGGCTGAAGCCGCCTTGGGACTGGGACCTTCGGCGCAGAGCACCAAGCCCTCACGAGGTCTGACAGGAAGAAACTAAGCTGAGACGGAATGACCATTTTGCACTGCTTCATAATGAGGATCATATTGACAAAGAGGAGCTACAGACACCTTACAAGCCCCCACGGCATGTGTTCTTGGCTCCTCGCAGCGACAAAAGATGCATATCCTAAGGAGTCCTAACTACAGGAACCGCCGCGACGGACGCCATCATCAACAGTGGGCTGTCAGGCACCAGCGCTAACCTCATCCAGATCAGAGACGGCGGCAGCCAAACGAGCCCGTCCTGCTCCGAGAGCGGCACAGGCTCGGGGGCTCGTAGCTGTCGTCGCTCATCTCCGGAGTCGCGAAGGGCTCGGCGGAGTCGCTGGATCCTCCGGCACCCTAGTCGCTTGAGGAGCTGCTGGAAGAGCGCGTGGCGGCAGGCCTGGTCCCCGCCGCTCCAGAGCTCCTGCCGCTGCCTCTGGGACAACACTCCAGCCGGCGCCCTTCTTCGTCGAAGACCTTGAAGAGCATCACGGAAGCGCCATCGAACTCCAGGTGGATCACGAGGCGCCCCTCCCCTGCAAACCCGGGCGATCTCACCCCAGCCCCGGATCATGAAGACCTTACCTGGGGCGATGACCTCAACATTTGCATCGGTCGCTGGAGTCTGGCAATCGGCATGCTGGAGCCAAAGCCTGAAAGGCCCCCTCGGCGGAATCTCGAAGGTAAAGGAAGGAAGGAGAGGTGCAAGAAAGGGGATCTGAGCAGCAACTGGAGAGAGCAAAGGAGGCAGAGGGCAGATGCCGCTCCTTATCAACTCGCGCGGTTGCGGAGAAGCCCACGTCCAATCAACCGCCATGCGGCGGCCAAGGCCGCAGGCTGTTAGGGCCCATGACGCTTCGCACTTTCCCTTTCGCATCTCTGCTTGGCCAAGTCCGGGCGCCTTGGGCTCGGGGGCTACTGTCGGCATTCTGGGAACGGGGGTCCCCAGACTTGCCTGCCTGCGGCCTGTGGCGTGGCTCAAAGGGGGCCCAGCACGACCCATCTTCATCAGCACAAGCTCAAGACCCTCGCGAGGGGCCAAGCCTCGCGGGGCAGACGACAAGGAGCTTCCTCAGGCACGTCCTCATCAGGCTGGCTCACGAGGAGGCGGAGAGTTCAAGGCGGGGTACCTCGGGAGGTGCCCATGACGCAAGCCATGATGACCAAGGGCGCCAGCCCGCGCAGTGTCCTTCTTTCCTCTTTGGTGCAAGGCGAGCAAGCGCAGGCGAGAGCATCAAGCAAAGGCATCCATTTCGGTGCAACAAGACCAAGACCAGTCCAACGGCAGGATGGAGGTCACCATGGAGCCCAAGTCGGCGTCACCACCAGAGCCTTTGACAGGCGAGGACCAACTTTAGTCAGGATAAGTGTACTAGATGTTCCCCTTCAAATTGGCCAATTGTTGGCGTCCTTCCCGCTCAATATTTGGGAAGAGGCCCAGGGCCTTCGCCTATAAATAGGACTAGCCACCCACAGGGTAGGGGGACCCGGCCGACAAAAGAGAGTGATCTGGATAGGAAGCTGAAGATAAAATAGGCATCTAGAATCAACCCCTCACAAGAGACAACACCACCACAAGAACAAACCCTCGCGAGGCTGTTCTTCCTTGTATTGTTCATCATCAGCCCAAGAGGCAATCCGCCACACCACACACTGGAGTAGGGTATTACACCACAATGGTGGCCTCAACCAGTATAACCCTGTGTCTCTTGTGTTGTTCTTCTCGTAGTCTAGATCCTAGCAATTCGGCGAGGAACAGGTAGGTAGAAGGCAAAACCTCCGCGCGCACCCCAGTGTTCGAACCACAAGGGTCTGCAGGAACCCTAAATCCGACATTTGGCGCGCCAGGTAGGGGAGGCCGATGAGTATCTGGCCGCGGTCCTCCAGTCTTTGGTCGGGGGAGACGTGGCAAGGTTGGAGGGCGCTCCGACGCCCCTGTTCCTTCGTGAGGACTGGGAGCAGGTTGTGGGGTCCATGCCCGTCCTCAACGAGGACGGGTATGTGCCCGCGGAGGCTCCCGAGGACCTGGTGGACGTATCCTCCGACGACTACAGCAAAGAGAGGGAGGAAGGGGAGCGGGAAAAGGGGGCTGACTCCGAGGCAGAGTCAAGGGCTCCACCTCCTCGGCGCAAGTCCCGCACTCTCCGCCTCTCTCTGAGTGACGACGACGAGGGTGATGGCGAGCAGGGTGGCGGTAGCCTGCCCCTGGTTCCGAAGAAGGACCGGACTGCGCTGATCCCCCGCGGGTCCGCCCCACCCCCGAGGCGATCCGCAGGCGCCCCAGCTGCACCCGCGCTCCTTGAGGCTGATCCTTGCGACCGGCTCTCGGGCTTCAAGTACGGCCGGAGGCTGCTCGAGTCTGCGGGCGACGACTTGTAAGTGCTTGATCCCTGTCTTGTTTCTTGTTTCGTCGCTGAGGCTTGACGCCCGTATCTCCAGGCTAGGCTGGCGCCCACGGCAAAGAAGCCGAAGGGGGCTCCTGAGACTCCATCCGCGGCAGCGCCTCTGCTCGCGAAAGAAGGTGAACATGACGCACGGGCCTCTCCTGCCCAATCGTCCCTGCGAGGCCCTGCCGAGCCGGCTGGGGCGAGCTCGGCTCCTATGGCCCTGGCGACCCCTGAGGCGCCCCCGCTTGACGCCGTCGCCACAGCCGCTGGGGCGCAGTAGGCTCCGCCTCAGGACAACGTGGTCACGCTGCCGCCTTCTCCTCCTACTCCTCCGACTGCTGCTTCCCCGTCTCCTCCTACTGTCTTGGATCGTGCTGCTGCCGAATTGGAACGTCTGCGGTGGGATCTTCTGAGCGCCGACCCTCGTTTGGTGGCTGGGCGCTTGGAGCTGGCCTCTGGCTGGATTTGCTCCGATGCTTCGATTCGGGCGGCGCTGGTCCAGGCCTCGACGGCCTGCGACGAGGAGAAGCAGGCCGTCCTTGGGGCGAAGGTTGCCCGCGACGCCGCCTTGGGGGAGGTGGCTAATGCTCGAGGTCGTTGCGAGGTGCTGAGGGCGAGCTGAAGGGCCTGCAGGACCGGCTCGCCGAGGAGACTCGCCTTCGCCTAGAGCAGGAGGACGGCATGAAGGCTCACGAGGCGGCCGTCAAGGACTGGGACGCCAAGCTCAAGAAGTGCCGTGACCGCCTAGGCGCGCTAGAGCAAGAGGTGGAGGCGAGGAAGGTTGAGTTGGACGGCAAGGCACGGGTTCTTGCCGAGGATCGTGTGGCCTTTGCGGAGATGGAGGAGAAGGCCCGAGCTTCACTGAAGACGCTTTATGAGAGCGGCCTGGAGAGCCCGCTAGCCGGCGAGGAGGACGGCCCCGCCAAGCTGCTTCCTTTCCTGGTTCGTGCCCTTCACGATGTCGCCCTTGGCCTCGGCCCTACGGCTAAGGCCGAGGCACGCGTCTTGTCTTCTATGGGGCTGACGCGGGTGTTCACCCACATCTATTTTTCGGACCCCAACGTCGACCTCGACAGCCTGCTGGAGCCGGCGAGTGGCGAGCATGCCGCTGCCGCTGCTGAGGCTGTGAAGGGTCGTGTGGAACCTCAAGAGTCCTAACTGGCGCGCCAAATGTCGGATCTGGGGTTCCGGAAGACCCTTGAGGTTCGAACACTGGGGTGCACGCGGAGGTTTCGCCTTATACCTACCTGTTCCTCGCCGAATCGCTAGGATCTAAACTACAAGAAGAACAACACAAGAGACACAGGGTTTATACTGGTTCAGGCCACCATTGTGGTGTAATACCCTACTCCAGTGTGTGGTGTGGTGGATTGCCTCTTGGGCTGATGATGAACAATACAATGAAGAACAGCCTCGCGAGGGTTTGTTCTTGTGGTGGTGGTGTCCCTTTGGAGGGGTTGATTCTAGATGCCTATCTTATCTTTAGCTTCCTATCCAGATCTCTCTCTTTTGTCGGCCGGATCCCCCTACCCTGTGGGTGGCTAGTCCTATTTATAGGCGAAGGCCCTGGGCCTCTTCCCAAATAATGAGCGGGAAGGGTGCCAACAATTGGCCAATTTGAACAGGAACATCTAGTACACTTATCCTGACTAAAGTTGGTCCTCGCCTGTCAAAGGCTCTGGTGGTGACGCCGACTTGGGCTCCACGATGACCTCCATCCTGCCGTTGGACTGGTCTTGCTCTTGTTGCACCGAAATGGATGCCTTTGCTTGATGCTCTCGCCTGCGCTTGCTCCCCTTGCACCAAAGAGGAAAGAAGGACACTGCGCGGGCTGGCACCCTTGGTCGTCATGGCTTGCGTCATGGGCACCTCGCGAGGTACCCCGCCTTGAACTCTCCGCCTCCTCGTGCGCCAGCCTGATGAGGCCGTGCCTGAGGAAGCTCTTTGTCGTCCGCCCCGCGAGGCTTGGCCCCTCGCGAGGGTCTTGAGCTTGTGCTGATGAAGATGGGCCGTGTTGGGCCGCCTTTGAGCCACGCCGCAGGAAGCAGGCAGGCAAGTCTGGGGACCCCCATTCCCAGAACGCCGACAGTAGCCCCCGGGCCCAAGGCGCGCCCGGACTTGGCCGAGCAGAGTGGCGAAAGGGCAAGTGCGAAGCGTCGCGGGCCCTAACAGCCTGCGGCCTTGGGCGCCGCGTGGCGGTTGATTGGACGTGGGCGTCTCCGCAACCACGCGAGTTGATAAGGAGCGGCATCTGCCCTCTGCCTCCTTTGCTCTCTCCAGTTGCTGCTCAGATCCCCTTTCTTGCGCCTCTCCTTCCTTCCTTCGAAATCTCCAGATCTACTCCACCCGCGCGCCCTAGCCAGACATGGCGCCTCGCCAGGCCCTGGCCGGAGCTTGGTACTCGTCCGCCCTGGACTTGCCGAACATGTCGGAGGCGAGCCTTGCCCGGGTGTGGCAGTTGGCAGCGGCGCAGGGCGTCGACGGGGCAAAGGTGTTCAAGGCCGGCTCTGCCCTCCCTGAGGGCCAACGAAGCACCTTCTATCCGCTCTTCGTGAGCACCATTGTCGCCGGTCTGGTTCCTCCCTTCTCTGAGTTCTCCGCGCGCTCTTCCAGTAGCTCCTCAAGCGGCGGGGGTGCCGGAGGATCCAGAGACTCCGCCGAGCCCTTTGCGACTCTGGAGACGAGCGACGACAGCTACGAGCCCCCGAGCCTGCGCCGCTCTCGGAGCAGGACGGGCTCGTTAGGCCGCTGCTATCTCTGATCTGGATGAGGTTGGCGCTGGTGCGTGACGGCCCACTGTTGATGATGGCGTCCGCTGCGGCTGTCACATCCCTAGCTTCTAGTGCTGCCTAGTGTTTGTATCTTGCTTGCATCATGTTTAAATTTTTGAAACCTGAATTGAGGAAATTTGGAAGCCTCAAGATTTAATTCAAGAAGGGCAAAGAACCCTGGAAAATTGAATTCATTGTTTCTCAAAATGTTCTTATTAACTGTTTAATATTTTTGGCAAGGCTTTTGCACCAAACCAAAAATAATGAACATTTGTAAGGAATATTTTGGGCACTGAATTTAAATCATTTTTGTATTTGAATTTGGAATTATATTCATAATATATGGGATATGTTTTAAAATAACTTTGAAATGTTTTATGTGCTGTTGGAAAAGTCCATCTAGCACCATAAAATTATTCAGAGTGTTTTGTCATTGTTTGAATTCATTTTGAATTCACAAGCAGTGGCAAAATAACTGGATAAAAAGAAACAGAACAAAAATTAAAACAGAGCAGAAAAACTCACCTGGCAGCCCACTTACCTGGGCCTCACCTGTGCTGGCCCAGCCCACCTCTTCCTCTCTCCTACTGTCTTCAACCTCCTGCCAGTGGGTAGGAGGGCGTGTGGCCGCGGTGCGCGCGCACGCGCTCGGCCAGCTCCTGCTTGCCGCTGCCGCTGGAGGCTCCTACGAGCGCCACGCACCCCCGCAGGCCCCTCTATCTCTCTCCCCCGTCCTCACCCTCTCCCCTGGATCTCTCACTCTTTCACTAACCGAACGGGTTCGTTGCCGCCGACCGACACCACCGAGGCCACCAGCATCCCCACGCCCAGACAGTTAGTGCCCGAGCTCCGCCTCCTCGCGCTGAACCTCTCCACCGAAGGAAGCGAGCCCGGACGGCCTCCATCGTCTCACCGTCGCCTTCTCCACCACCGGCCGCCGAGGATCTTCACCGTCGATTCGCCACCGTCGTCGCTTCCCCGAGCTCGCTGACCATCTCTACGCGACCCATGTAAGCCTCCAGTCGATTCCCCTCTCTTCCCCGCGTCATTTTCGCCTTGTAGCCGCCGCCGCCATTGAGGCCGAAGCTCACCTCCGCCCGAGCTCATCGTCGGCGCGGCTCCGGTGACCTTCGGGTCCCGTGCGTGTATCCTCTGAGTTCGTGAGCACCCGTGGGTTCAGCAAGTGCAAGACGTTGCTCAATTTGACCGTTGTGGCCCCGTCTCCGTCACCTCCCAAGCTCCGGTCAACGCGGTTGTTGTCGTCGCCGTTGTTACTGGCCTCCCCGCACCCAGCCACCTGCACCACTGGATGCGGCACACATCCAGCTCGCCGTAGAGCCAAGCCGCATGCCCAGCCGACACCCGTAGCATGATTCCGGCGCGCCTCCGCCGCGCTGGATGGTCGCCGCCGGCCACATTCCGGTGTGATGACGTGGCTGCGCGATTAGTGCTAATCACTGCCAGCTAACCAACCTATAGTCACTGACTAGTGGGCCCAACTCCCTAATAGTTTTAACTTAATAACTAGTTAGAGCAAGTGCCACTGACATGAGGGCCGAGGCCTTAACTTATCTAGATTAGGTTTACTTTAATTTTAACTTAACCAAGTGGCACCCGGATGGTGGGCTTGGGAACCCTGCTCACATCGTTTGGGGCCGTGAGCGACACCCCGGCCGGATCTCCTTGCGGATTGAACCTGAATAGGCGATAAACCTGGATGAGAGACTTGTGTGGTTAGTCAGGTCGTGGCCGACACCCTCGCTGGGCTTCCGCTTGAAGGTTGCCGAGTACATGTCGTGTAAACGGCGGTAAGTGGTGAGAGCGTGTGTGAAGAAGTACACCCCTGCAGGGTTAATATGATCTATTCAAATAGCCACGTCCGCGGTAAAGGACTTCTGGGTTGCCTGTACAGTTCATAGACAAGTGAAAGTGGATACTCTAAAATAGACAAGATAAGCGTGAGTGCTATGGATGGCGTTCTCGTAGGGAGACGGGAGCGGATCCATAGTGGTGTATTGATATGGTGAATATGTGGACTCGTGTGCGCCACCTCAAAAGAGTTACTTGCAGTCGTAGTTCAGGATAGCCACCGAGTCAAAGCTGGCTTGCTGCAATTAAACCCCACCATCCCCTTGTTGATAATGATGCATATGTAGTTAGATATGATGTAAGTCTTGCTGAGTACATTTGTACTCACGTTGCTTAATTTATGTTTTTGCAGAGAGACTTCAGTCTCGCTAGTAGTACCGCGTGGACTTTGACGTTTAGCTTGTTACCTCAGCTGCGATCTTGTGCCCTCGGCAGGATCTGGTAGATAGTCAGGCTTCTCAGCCTTTTTCATTTGTAGATGTCTGTACTCAGACATGTTAAGCTTCCGCTTGTGCTTTGACTTGTATGCTCTGAGTGTTGGGTCATGAGACCCATGTTTGTAATATCTCGCTCCTCGGAGCATGTTGTGATGCCATGTGGTATTTGCACATATCGAGCATATTGTGTGTATGTTATTGAAATGCTTGGTATGTGTGGGATCTGACTATCTAGTTGTTTATCCTTAGTAGCCTCTCTTACCGGGAAATGTCTCCTAGTGTTTCCACTGAGCCATGGTAGCTTGCTACTGCTCCAGAACACTTAGGCTGGCCGGCATGTGTCCTTCTTCGTTCCTGTGTCTGTCCCCTCGGGGAAATGTCACGCGATGAATTCCGGAGTCCTGTTAGCCTGCTACAGCCCAGTTCACCGGAGTCCTTCTAGCCCAGGTGCTACAGCCCGCATTCACTCGCTGATGATCGACACGTTCGTTGTTGGGTCATGTATGCCTGTCCCTGTAAGTTAGTGCCACTTTGGGTTCACGACTAGCCATGTCAGCCCGGGCTCTTGTCATATGGATGCTAGCGGCACTATCATATACGTGAGCCAAAAGGCGCAGACGGTTCCGGGCCAGGTAAGGTGGCACCCGTGGGAATACCGTGCGTGAGGCCGCAAAGTGATATGATGTGTTACATGCTAGATCAGTGTGACTTAGGATCAGGGTCCTGACAGCGGCGGTTCCTGTAGTTAGGACTCCTTAGGATATGCGTCTTTTGTCCCTGCGAGGAGCCAAGAACACACCCCGTGGGGGCTTGTAAGGTGCCTGTAGCTCCTTTTGTCAATATGATCCTCATTATGAAGCAGTGCGAAATGGTCATTCCGTCTCAGCTTAGTTTCTTCCTGTCAGACCTCATGACGGCTTGGTGGTCTGCGCCGACAGGTCCCAGACCCAAGGCGGCTTCAGCCGTCGCTGGTATGCCAGGTCGCGATGTCGTGGTCAAGGCCAGGAGGTGAGCGGCCCGAGGCCCGGTAAGAGCCCCTGAATCACGATGGTCAGGAGGTCCCCCTTAGCGCTCAAGCAGCCATCATTCGGTGAGAAAGGAGAGCAACGTTGCTAAGACGGAATGGTATTAGGTGCGGGGACGGTGTCGCGATAGCTAGTGTTCCTGGGGAGTGACTTATCTCGAGGGTCAGGAACGCTTCCTGGTGCGGCACTAAGTCCGTGTCTTGGCCGTCAGAGGGTTGTTTGGCGAGGTCATCACGTGCTTCTCTCCTCTCGCCTCTGCTCCCCTTTTTGATGGAATCGTGCTTCGAAGCAGGCCTCCACGTGGTGCCCAAGCGCCTCCCTCGTGACCTTGGCGAGGTCTACGGCCCTCCAGGGGAGAGCCCCCCGAGCCCTGCCTGAGGAGGGCGCCGGGCGTGCTTCCCTATGCGATGGAAGGAGGTTCCCCCTGAGCAGGCGCGGGCCCAGAGGGACCTGCCTCCTGAGGGGTCGGGCCGGTCGATGTCTTCTTCTTCTTGGGGGCAGCCTCGGGAAGCCTCCTGCTTCCACGATCCGGGTCTTCCAGTGATGCGGCCTGAAAGGCTCTCTCCAGGGAGCAAATTGTGTCTCTCTCTTCGCGGGGCACCGTGATGACCCCGCCACTTCCTGGCATCTTGTGGACATTGCAGCCGTGGTGGGTTACGGCCATGAACTTGGCCAGCGCTGGGTACCCGAGGATGGGGTTGTACGTCAGGCGAATGTGGCGACGTTGTAACACCCACGATGCGGCTATATCTCCCATGTGTCAAAGCACGACTTAGAGGCATAACCGCATGGTGGTTTTGTCGCAAGAAGGGTCATCTTCACACAATCCCATGTAATGAACAAGAATGGGATAAAGAGAGTTGGCTTACAATCGCCACTTCACACAATACATAATTAAGATCATACATCATTCAAAATACACTCATAGACCGGCTACGGTCAAATTCAAATGAAAAGAAGACAACCCCAAATGCTAGATCCCCGATCGTCCCGACTGGGCTCCTCTACTGATCATCTGGAAATGAAACATAGTAACGGCCAAGGTCCTCATCAAACTCCCACTTGAGCTCGGTTGCGCCATCTACGCCGGTATCCTCGGCACCTGCATCTGTTTTGGTAGAATCTGTGAGCCACGGGGACTCAGCAATCTCACACCCGCAAGATCAAGACTATTTAAGCTCAAAGGTAGGAAAAGGGGTAATATGGTGGAGCTACGGCAAGCACTAAGCATATATGGTGGCTAACATACGCAAATGAGAGCGAGAAGAGAAGCAACGCATCGGTCGAGAAGCTAGAAGTGATCAAGAAGTGATCCTGAAACTACTTATGTCATCGATAACACAAACCGTGTTCACTTCCCGGACTCCACCGAGAAGAGACGATCACGGCTACACACACGGTTGATGCATTTTAATGAAGTCAAGTGTCAACTTATCTACAACCAGACATTAACAAATTCCCATCTGCCTCATAACCATGGGCACGGCTTTCGAAAGATAATATACCCTGCAAGGGTGTCCCAACTTAGCCCACCACAAGCTCTCACGGTCAACGAAGGATATACCTTCTCCCGGGAAGACCCGATCAGTCTCGGAATCCCGGTTCGCAAGACATTTCGACAATGGTAAAACAAGACCAGCAAGACCACCCGTTGTGCCGACAAATCCCAATAGGAGTTGCACATATCTCGTTCTCAGGGCACACCGGATAAGCTAAGCGTACAAGTACCGACATAATCCAAGTTGCCAAGGAATGGTCCCGCACGGTGCTCTAGTTTGGACCAACACTCGGAGGAGCACTAGCCCGGGGAGGGTAAATAAAGATGACCCTCGGGCTCGCGAAAACCCAAGGGAAAAAGGCTTAGGTGACAAATGGTAAAACCAAGGTTGGGCCTTGCTGGAGGAGTTTTATTCAAAGCGAACTGTCAAGGGGGTCCCATAAATCACCCAACCGTGTAAGGAACGCGAAATCAAGGAACATAACACTGGTATGACGGAAACTAGGGCGGCTAGAGTGGAACAAGTCACCAGGCATAAGGCCGAGCCTTCCACCATTTACCAAGTATATAGGGTGCATTAATTAAACAGGAGATATTGTGATATCCCAAAATATCTATGTTCCGACCAGGAACAAACTTCATCTTCACCTGCAACTAACAACGCTATAAGAGGGGCTGAGCAAAAGCGGTGACATAGCCAAACAACGGTTTGCTAGGACAGAATGGTTAGAGGCTCGACATGGCAATAGGGAGGCATGATAAACAGTGGCAGGTAGAGCTAACATAGCGATAGAGCGAGTACTAGCAAGCAAAGATAGAAGTGATATCGAAGGTATGGTCATCTTGCCTGCAAGGTTCTCAGAGTTGTCGAAGGCTTGATCCTCGTAAGCGTTCTCAACAGGTTCCTCGTGCACGTACTCGTCTCCCGGCTCTACCCAAAGCAAGAACACAAGCAAAGGAACCACAATAAATCACGGTGCAATGCACAAGCAACATGATGCAATACATGTCATGATATGCAGGATGTGATATGCAATGCTTATGCGTGCTTCGGGAGAAAAAAGGATGAACAAGGCATCAACTTGGCAAACCAAGTATGCCGCTGGAAAGATGAGATGATTTCGGTTGAAATCGATATAGAGATCACCGTAAACGGATGCACGGTTTGCAAATGGCAAGCAAAACAAGAAAAGCACAAATCTGCGATTAACAGCATGATGCTACTTAGCATGCAACAAGAAACTATGCTACAGCACCCCAACATAAAAACAAAGCATATGGCAGAGATCTACAGGAGATGCTTAACAAAAGAGGAACACTGAGCTATGGCTAAATCATACCATAACAGGTTCAAACAAGCATGGCAAAACAGCAAAAAATATCAGGTTGGACATGGCATAAACAGCATCACGAAGCAATGTTCAGAGCAAGTTATCAACATGTTACAGGAACTTATAATAGCAAAACAAGAGATGGAATGAATCTACTCAAAGAATAGATCAAAAGTCCCTTACTGACCATAAGCCAAAAAGGAACAGAAGATATGATGGCACCCATGTGAACATAGCAAGTTTCGTTAATAGATAAAGCAAACAGACCATGGCATTGACAGAATTACGAAGGCACCTTCGCGAGCTCGATGCACTCACTACAGAGCATTTCATGATAAACTAAGCATACATCCATCAAGAAGACATGACATAGAAGCTATACATGGAAAGAACAACATCATAGCATACACGGATCAACTACAACAACCTTGGCAAAATTGAATAACATATAAACAATCTGCCAGGAAACATTTTGAAGCAAAAGTAGAGCACGAAAATGACATGCTAAACTACTCTATAATTGCAACCAGGCGCATGCATGGATAGAGCATAACCATATTTTCAAAACACCCTTACTGAAGTATCTCAAAATATGCATGGATCTCTCTGTAGCATCATGTTTACATGGCATCAAAATATCAGCAGAACAGGGACTAGAATAAGCAATATCACGAAGCCTAGTTTGCATGCTTGTGCTAGTCACCACATTGATCACAAAAATACATGGTAAGCACCTCTGTAAAGAATACATGGCATAGTTCAACTCACATGTAGGGCTCAAGTTCATAAGATGCACACATCAATCATGGCAAAAATGACAAAAGTGCATGTTCTGATAAGAATCTGAAACTAACATTATGAAGCACTCTTCCAACAGCATTTCGGGCATCAAGATGAGCTCAAATGAAAATGATGCAATGAAATGAAATAATGTACTCGTCGAGGCGAACAATTCAATATGCTACACGCCCAAAACGGAGCCGCGGGTGCAAAGTTGTGGTGCGATGAACATGCAAGAAAATTAATGCCAGAAAAGGACAGTGGATTTCGGGGAGAAGAAGGTCAACCTAGTCCAGATCTGGATCCGGGCGCGCGGATGGAGGACGGCCGGAGACCGGGCGGCGCGGATGCCGGAGAGGACGAAGAGGAGCTCAGGGAGGGCCGGCCAGAGCTTGGGAGGCGGCGGCGCGGTCAGAGGCGGGGCCGGGCGGCGGCGCGGCAGGGCGCGCGGCGGCGCCCGACTGAGGCGGCGGCGGACGGAGCGGCCGGGCGGCGCGGGGCACGGCGGCGGGGCGGAGGAGCGGGCCGCGGGGCGGGGGAGCACGGTCGCGGGAGCGGCCGGCGGCGGCGGGCCGCGGAGGCCCCGCACGGGCCGAGCGGGCCGGCGGCGACGCGCGGTGGATGGGGCCACGTGGCGGCTCCCGGTTCGTCGGCGGCGGCGGGCGGACGCGTCCGGCTCCGTCCGGACGTGTCCGGCGGCGGGGAGAGGAGCGGGGCTGGGGTTTGCCCGAAAAATTCGGGAATGGGCACATATTTGTAGGTAGAGGGAGCTAGGAGTGTCCAAATGAGGTGTAGTTTTCGCCCACACGATCGTGATCCGACGACGGAGAGCATGAAAGTGACTTAGATGGGTTATTGGGCTGTTTTGGAGGGGTGTTGGGCTGCAACTCAAAAGAGGCCTTTGTGGTTATGCGGTTAACCATTGGAGTATCAAACGAACTCCAAATGGTATGAAACTTGACAGGCTGTCTACCGGTGCTATACCAGGGCCACTTGGCAAGGCTCGGTCCATTCCGAGAACATTTAACACCCGCACACGAAAAGAGACAAGAGGGGTGCGTCGGTGCATGTGGGAGTGTCGGATTGCGAAATGGACAACGGGGAAAATGCTCGGATGCATGAGACGAGCATGTATGCAAATGAGATGCACATGATGACATGATATGTGTCGGAGTAATTGGCGACGGGTACCCCGAAGACGGCAAAACAATTATTCAAGACATCGGGGCTAGAAAAGCCCCTCAGTCCGACTGCCCGGTCGCTCCTGCCGGCTCCCCGTCTGACTGCCCTGCCCGGCCGGTTGCCGGCTGCCGACTGCACCAACCAATCAGCTGCCGACTGCGCCAACCAGCCGGCTGCCGACTGCAGCCTGAAGCGACATCGACAAGACCCTGACAAGACGGTCATACCACGGACAAGACAACCGTACCACGACGCCATCATGTACAATGTCACCTGTCCCTGCGCACTATTTATGAAGTGACCCAGGAGACAAGCATGACACCCACACCATGCCCTCATGTCCACTACCTTAGCTTAGGTAGTAAGCTACCCCCATGCCTATATAAGGCACCCATCCATCCATCCACCAGAGATGGCCACGCCACATGCACTTGGCCGGCCACAAGGCCACTCACGCATGCATGACACATGCAGCCACTAGCTCATATGCATATATACCAAGTCAGATGCACTTGGCACTGATCCAGATACAGCTCCAGGAGCATTTTGTACTGCCCGATGTACACCCTAGATATATACTCAGACATGCAGGAGTAGGGGTATTATCTCTCCGGAGAGCCCCAAACCTGGGTAAACTAGCGCGTGCTACTCGCATACCCGTCCCCGGATATTCCGGCAGCAGTCTTGCCCTCACACGAAGCCACCTTGTGGCATATGTCGTCTTACAACACCCCCGTGAGAATACCACGACATTTGGCGCCCACCCTGGGGCGGTAATATGCTACCGCGCTGCTGCTGGTTTCGCAGTCCGGGCGGGACCATCTTCATCATCTCCGCCGCGGCGTCGGGTCGTCTCTCCGGTAGCGTTTGGGGGCTTGACTTCGACCCGCCCCCAGAGCGGCCGCGCGGGACGGCGCATCCTCGCCGCCTTCATCATCACCACCATTGCGATGTCGGTTGTCCGTCCGCGCGCGCCGTGCGCCGGGCCTCACTTGTCGGCCGCGTCCGTCCACGCGCCGCTCGCGTCGACTCCCCTCCACGCTGCGCCTTGCTCTGGCTGAAACACGCCATTCGCCACTCCATATACCATCTATGCAAGCTAGCTAGATGCAAGTCAACAATGGTTGATGCATTGCCATACACATATCGGCCATATACTAACCAGACAAAAGCCATACACCGCATGTGCCTTGGCCGGATGCGAGACATACACGGCCCGTTTACTAGCTCGCTCCGCCCCAGCACTTTTCCAGCACCACCTCCGTTGTGGTCGTTTGCTCTGCCTGAGCCGCCCCGCTACTGGCTGCTCTCGCCCGACAGCTTCGCCCACTGCTGCTTTGCCCGTGTCGCCGCGGTTGCGTCCCGCTGGCTGGCCCCGTTTGCTTCCTATGGGCGCGCTGCCTCCGCGTCCTGCTGCGGGCATGGAGCCGACGCCGCGTCTGCGTGCCTTCCCAGGCCTCCTTGCCCTCCTACGTGTCCGCACGCCACCCCGAGGGCAGGCTCCGCCTCGTCTGCACTTGTGCGGCGGCCGCCAGTCCGCTTCCATGGGCCTCTGACTCCCCTGCTGCCCCGCGCATCTGCGTACCCGCGCGGCATCTGGCCGGCTGGGCTCCTCCGTCCAGCTCCGCACGCGGCTCCAGCTTCGCGCGCCTGTCGCCGCTCCCACTCCGGCTGGGTCCCCCGCGCCGGCCGGCTTCGGGACGTCGCCGGGTCGCCTCGCACCCCGCGGGTCCCGTGCCGCAGCGGCCCGTCGCGCTACGCCCACGCGATCGCCCCCTGAGCCGCTCCCCAGCCAGACTCGGCCTCCTACGCTGGCCGGCTCTGCCGTGCCTCCCCGACCCGGACGGCCGGCTTTGCCGCCCGCCGACTCCACCGCGACTCCGTCCGACGGCCGGCTTCGCCGCCTGCCAGCTCTGCCACCACTCGGCCGGTCCTGCCCGCTGGCCCCTCTGTGCTTCCAGGCCGACTCGCGTTGCTCAACTGCCACGGCCGGGTGCTCGTTCAAAAGAAAGGGGGAGTGGGTGCCGGCTGGAGAAGAGAAAAAGAAAAGGGGCTGGAGAAGAGAAAAAGAAAGAAAAAGACAAAAAAAAGGGGGAGCCGAGTGCCTAATCCGACTGAGAAGTGGCCGAGTGCAAAAAAAAAGAGTGGCCGACTGCCCCAAAAAGCAGAAAGAAAGAAAGAAGAGGCCTTCTGCGGTGCTCTCAGGGCGACCGCCTGCTATGGTCGGGTAGAAAAAAAATGTGTGTGTCCGACTGCCAGATTTGCGTCCGACCGCTGGCTGCCTGGCCGGCTGTAAAGAGCCCTGACTGCTGTGTCGGAGTCCGCCCGCCCAGCCGGCTGAAGAAGAAAAAGAAGAGGACAAAGTAGTCGCCGGGAGATCCGGCCTGACTGCTCAGCAGTCGGCCCGAATCTCGGTGGCTACACCTAGCGGGTGCGCTGACGCGCCCCCGCGAAGAAGAGGACAAAGTAGTTGCCGGGAGATCCGGCCCGACTGCTCTGAAGTCGGCCCGAATCTCGGGGGCTACACCCATTGGGTGCGCTGACGAGTCCCCACGGAAGATGACAAGAGAAGAGTTCTGTCCGGCTCTCAGCAGCCGGTAGAACAGAAAAAGAAGAAAAAGGCGCTGCAAGTTACCTCGCCGCCTGGCCGGTCGAGCCTGACCAGCCGGGACCCCCCTTCGAGCACCCGGGGGCTCGAAGGCTACACCCAGCGGGTGCGCCGGCGCGCTCCGCGAGCGCCGAGTCGCGCCGGCTGTCTTCGACGACCGCAGCTACACGAAAATCAATGTGAGCTCCTCACTCGCATATTTTTGCATCACGCAAGCACGGATAACCCCGCACGATGATCGGGGGCTATCTCCGCATTTTTATTGCAGTTGCACCACTGTTCGCCTCGGCGCCAGCCAGAGTTGGCCCGGGGGCTGGCCGCTTGGCCTGAGACATTTTTTCCCGCAGACGGCTTAGTAGCATGTGCAGTACCAAAGGCCCACCTCTCAGCCACAGACCGCAGAGCAGCTGTCCTGCTAGCAAGAGAAAAAGTTGGAGGTCACCCCACGCGAAAAAACGTCCGGGGAGAGAAAACGCTTCGGGCGACCCGACCGTTTCCTTTATGAGTATCTGCTCGGTTAAATCCGCTCTCAAAGTCTGAGTACTGTACACTCCACTTCACGGCCCACTCTCAGCCACAGACTGCAGACCGGCTGTCCGGCAAGTGAGAGCTCAAGCCAAAAAGCGGAGGGAACACGAAAAAGATTTAGGGGGCTTGGACGAACCCGAGTCGGCACCCTCTGCATAAAACTTGCAATGCTAAAAGCAAACACATGATATACCTACGTGGACTAACTTTGTCTTTTTCATGATCATTTCCATGAACACTCGCCAAAAAACCTCCGCCCAACTTTGCCAAGTTGCACGGAGGCTTGGGGGCTACTATCAGAGTAATTGGCAATGGGTATCCCAAAGACGGCAAGACAATTATTCAAGACATCGGGGCTAGAAAAGCCCCTCAGTCCGACTGCCCGGTCGCTCCTGCCGGCTCCCCGTCCGATTGCCCTGCCCGGCCGGTTGCCGGCTACCGACTGCACCTACCAGTCGGCTGCCGACTGCGCCAACCAGCCGGCTGCCGACTGCAGCCCAATGCGACATCGACAAGACCCTGACAAGACGGTCATACCACGGACAAGACAACCGTACCACGACACCATCATGTACAGTGTCACTTGTCCCTGGGCACTATTTATGAAGTGACCCAGGAGACAAGCATGACACCCACACCATGCCCTCATGTCCACTACCTTAGCTTAGGTAGTAAGCTACCCCCATGCCTATATAAGGCACCCATCCATCCATCCACCAGAGATGGCCACGCCACATGCACTTGGCCGGCCACAAGGCCACTCACGCATGCATGGCACATGCAGCCACTAGCTCATATGCATATATACCAAGTCAGATGCACTTGGCACTGATTCAGATACAGCTCCAGGAGCACTTTGTACTGCCCGATGTACACCCTAGATATATACTCAAACATGCAGGAGTAGGGGTATTATCTCTCCGGAGAGCGCCGAACCTGGGTAAACTAGCGCGTGCTACTCGCATAGCCGTCCCCGGATATTCCGGCAGTAGTCTTGCCCTCACACGAGGCCACCTTGTGGCATATGTCGTCTTACAACACCCCCCGTGAGAATACCACGACAATATGAGATACATGACATGAATAAAATGCATAACAAAAGACAAAACCCAACCACGGAGGGAATATCATATCACATAGCCGAAAATGGCAAGAGTTGGAGTTACAAAGATGAAAAGTTACATCCGGGGTGTTACAACACTCCACCACTACAAGAGGATCTTGTCCCGAGATCTAGGACTGAAAGAACTTCGGATATTCGGAACAGAGGTGATCCTCGCGCTCCCAGGTGGCTTCACGATCGGAATGGTGTGACCACTTCACTTTCAGGAATTTGATTGACTTGTTGCGAGTCTTGCGCTCGGTTTCTTCAAGAATAGCAACGGGGTGCTCATGATAAGGGAGATCTTCCTGGAGGTCAATCTCTTCGAAGTTGATAGTGCGCTCAGGAGTCTTGAAGCACTTGCGAAGCTGTGACACGTGAAACACATCGTGCACGTTCGCAAAGTTGGACGGAAGCTCAAGTTTATAGGCGATCCCGCCTCTTTTGCCAATGATCTTGAAAGGACCCACGTATCTAGGGGCAAGCTTCCCTTTGATACCGAAGCGACGAGTGCCTTTCATTGGAGAGACGCGGAGGTAGACATGGTCTTTGATTTCAAAAGCCAAGTCACGGTGCTTGCTATCATAGTAACTCTTTTGGCGCGATTGCGCGGCTTTGAGATTCTCACGAATGACTTTGCACATTTCTTCGGCTTCTGTGATCAAGTCATTGCCAAGAAGTACGACACTTTCTGCCATAGAGAATTTGGAATGGGGCCTTGCCCGAACTCGCTTGGAAGCTGTTGTTGTAGGAGAACTCGGCATATGGAAGACAATCTTCCCACTTCATACCGAAAGAGATGATACAAGCCCTGAGCATATCTTCAAGGATTTGATTGACTCGCTCGACTTGGCCACTTGTTTGAGGATGGAAAGCTGTGCTGAAACGAATGTTGGTACCCATGGCCTTCTGAAAGGAGTCCCAGAACATAGAAGTGAAGATGCTTCCACGATCTGAAGATATCAATTGTAGAATACTGTGCAAGGAGACAATTCTGGAGGTGTATAGCTCTGCCAGCTGAGCTGCTGTGATTGATTCTTTGATAGGAAGGAAATGAGCCACTTTAGTAAGCTTGTCAATGACAACGAAGATAGCATCATTTCCACGCTTGGACTTAGGAAATCCAGTCACAAAGTCCATCTCGATATGGTCAAACTTCCATTCTGGAATAGAAGGAGGTTGGAGGAGATCAGCTGGTCTTTGGTGTTCTGCTTTCACCCTTCTGCAGACATCACATTCATTCACGAATTGAGCAATCTCTCGCTTCATTCGGGTCCACCAATACGACTGCTTGAGGTCATGGTACATCTTTGTACTTCCAGGATGAATGGATAGGAGGGAATTGTGTGCCTCGTTCATGATGACTTTTCTCAAATCACCTTTAGGAACCACAATACGATCCTCGAAGAAAAGAGTATCTTTGTCATCCAAGCGATAGCACTTGTATTTGGGAATGCCCTTGTCAATACCATGTTTCACCTTCTTCACCATGGTATCCAGGAGTTGTGCCTCACGAATTTGATCTTCCAAAGTAGGAGAGACTATGAGGTTGGCAAGAAAGCCTTGAGGAACAACTTGAAGATTCAGCTTGCGGAAAGCTTCACAAAGATCCGGTTGAAATGGCTTGAGAATTAGACTGTTGCAATAAGCCTTTCTGCTCAGAGCATCTGCAATCACATTCGCCTTGCCAGGAGTATATTCAATACTCGGATTGTACTCTTGAATCATTTCGACCCATCGAGTTTGCCTGAGGTTAAGGTTGGGTTTAGTTAAGATATACTTGAGACTCTTGTGGTCGGTGAAAATGTCCACTTGCCTTCCCAATAAGAGATGTCTCCATGTTATCAATGCATGGACAACTGCCGCCAACTCAAGATCGTGAGTGGGGTAGTTCTTTTCGTTGGGCTTCAACTGACGAGAGGTATAGGCCACAACTTTTTTCTCTTGCATCAACACAGCACCGAGACCTTGAAGGGAAGCATCACAAAATACTTCGAATGGCTTGGATTCATCAGGAGGAGTCAAAACAGGAGCTGTGACTAGCTTCTCTTTGACGGTGTTGAAAGCGACGTCACACTCAGGCGTCCAGACATACTTGACATGCTTCTGGAGGAGGTTGGAAAGAGGCTTTGCAATCTTAGAGAAGTTCTCAACGAATCTTCGGCAATAGCTTGCAAGACCAAGAAAGTTGCGGAGCTGCTTGACATTCTGAGGAGGTTCCCAATTCACAACTGCAGACACCTTCGCGGGATTAACAGCAATGCCCTTGGCAGAGATGATATGACTAAGGTAAAGAACTTCATCAAGCCAGAACTCACATTTGGAAAACTTCGCATAGAATTGATGCTCTCTGAGCTTGTCGAGCACCAATCGCAAATGTTTGGCATGATCCTGCTTATTCTTGGAGAAGACCAAGATATCATCGAGATACACCAGAACGAATTCATTGGTGTAGGGGTTGAAGATAAAGTTCATCATGCAAGAGAATGTTGGAGGAGCATTGACAAGGCCGAAAGACATGACAGTATATTCATAAGAACCATAGCTTGTTCTGAATGCTGTCTTGGGAATATCTTGTTCACGAATGCGAATCTGATGATAACCCATACGAAGGTCAAGCTTGGAGAAAACTTTAGCACCTTTGAGTTGCTCGAAAAGCTCATTGATGTTGGGAAGTGGATACTTGTTCTTGATTGTCTTCTTGTTCAATGGACGGTAACCGACGCAAAGTCGGTCCGTGCCATCCTTCTTCTAGACAAAAAGAACTCCACAACCCCAAGGAGATGAACTCGGTCTGATCAAACCCAGACGCTCTTGTTCATCGAGCTGTTTCTTCAATTCCTTCAGCTCCTTGGGTCCAAGCTTGTATGGACGCTTGCAAACGGGTTCGGTTCCAGGCTCAAGATCAATAACGAACTCGACTGGCCGATGAGGAGGCATACTCGGAAGCTCTTCTGGAAAGACATCTTGGTACTCACAAACGACTGGAATTTGAGAAATAGCATCCAACTCGCCCTTCTCGTTGAGAGAAAACAACCGAATGGTTTCATCACGAGCGGCATAGATGATAACATCCTCAGAAGGGTGTGTCAATTGAATCTGCCTGGCAGCACAATCAAGCTGAGCCTTGTGCTTAGAAAGCCAGTCCATTCCGAGAATTAGATCAATATCAGAGTCGCCAAGAACAAATGGTTTAGAAAGAAATTTATAGTCGCTCATCTTGATAGAAACATCCAGAATCATTGTGGTAGCCCTCATAGAAGAGCCCGGAGAAACAACTCCCATGGGTTTTTCCAACATTTCTGAAATGAAATCATGATTTGCAACAAATGATCTAGACATGAAACAATGCGAAGCACCGGTATCAAATAAAACTTTTGCAGGAATATCATTGACTGGAAGATTACCCATTATCACATCAGAAGAATCCTCTGCCTGCGCTGCATTCATCATGTTCACCTTTGCAGACTCGACACAGTAGCTGAAAGACATCGGCTGATTTGCCAGGAACTGGTTAAGGGTAGGAAATAGAGGCTGATGATTGAACTGCCCTTGACCTTGATTCCCTTGGTTGCCTTGGCCTTGGTTGCGCTCTTGCATGAGCTGAATCATCATCTGGGCATTGGCGTTTGTGGCTGCCATCAAAGCTTGCCATGCCTCCGGAGGCGGAGGTGGAGGGTTCGCCTGACTCCCATCATTGCGTTCCGGATTCTGACGCGTTGGCGGAGCCATCCTGAAGAGGGTGACATCCGTTAGCATCTTGATAGACAGATAGACAAGTTGAATCAACAGATAGAAATTGCAACATATAGTCTTCACAATAAACATTGGAACAAGGATGAACGAATGAATTCCCAAAGTTAACATCACACATCCATTAAGGTGAGAAGCCACTTGATAAGAGATTGATGAATGAAATAAACAAGGTACAACTGGAACAAATAAGTGGTAAGGATTACCCAATCACAAACCAAATATCTGCGGGAAGAAATGCTAGAGCTACTTGAATCCCACCTATAAACTCCCGAAACTTTCTGGTTATGCAATCAGGTGTAGGGGATACAGGGGAAGCAATATATCTCACCCAAACTAACAATCCCTACATCCAGCTGTATCCATCCGTCAACACATAACCAAGCAACCTTCGGAAATCGTGTACCTCAACCTTCGAAAAGCCTCCGTTATACGAGTTATGGCAATACTCCCGAACTCCCGCCCCAGTACTGGGTGGCGTCGAGGTTATCTCACCAACAACTGCATAAAAGAGATTTCAATGTCGGCAAAACTCAGGTATTCCAGAACTGCAATGATAAAATTGTGACGACAACACCTCGGAGCTCAACTCCCCGGGTCAAAGCCACATAATAGACAAGAGGCACCAAGAACAATGTTCTCGTCACAAAACCATCGAAACGATTCCAAGATACCCGCGAGATCCTAAAAAATTTTTAGTGAAATTTGAGGAGAGGAAAGTCAAAACATCTACGTCAAGAGACCTCACCAGAGCGACGAAGGGACTGGAGAGTAAAAAGAATCCTACTCTCCGATATATATAATCCTAAGACTCAAAACATTTTTGTTCTAGACTCAACAACGCCAGCAAACAATCAAGCAGGGGGCTCCTATGTCGGGGATACCTCTGATTACCAACTTGTAACACCCACGATGCGGCTATATCTCCCACGTGTCGAAGCACGACTTAGAGGCATAACCGCATGGTGGTTTTGTCGCAAAAAGGATCATCTTCACACAATCCCATGTAATGAACAAGAATGGGATAAAGAGAGTTCGATTACAATCGCCACTTCACACAATACATAATTAAGATCATACATCATTCAAAATACACTCATAGACCGGCTATGGTCAAATTCAAATGAAAAGAAGACAACCCCAAATGCTAGATCCCCGATCGTCCCGACTGGGCTCCTCTACTAATCATCTGGAAACGAAACATAGTAACGGCCAAGGTCCTCATCAAACTCCCACTTGAGCTCGGTTGCGCCATCTGCGCCGGTATCCTGGGCACCTCCATCTGTTTTGGTAGAATCTGTGAGCCACAGGGACTCAGCAATCTCACACCCGCGAGATCAAGACTATTTAAGCTCAAAGGTAGGAAAAGGGGTAATATGGTGGAGCTGCGGCAAGAACTAAGCATATATGGTGGCTAACATACGCAAATGAGAGCGAGAAGAGAAGCAACGCATCGATCGAGAAGCTAGAAGTGATCAAGAAGTGGTCCTGAAACTACTTACGTCATCCATAACACAAACCGTGTTCACTTCCCAGACTCCGCCGAGAAGAGACCATCACGGCTACACACACAGTTGATGCATTTTAATGAAGTCAAGTGTCAAGTTATCTACAACCGAACATTAACAAATTCCCATCTGCCTCATAACCGCGGGCACGGCTTTCGAAAGATAATATACCCTGCAGGGGTGTCCCAACTTAGCCCATCACATGCTCTCACGGTCAACGAAGGATATACCTTCTCCCGGGAAGACCCGATCAGTCTCGGAATCCCGGTTCGCAAGACATTTCGACAATGGTAAAACAAGACCAGCAAGACCACCCGTTGTGCCGACAAATCCCGATAGGAGCTACACATATCTCGTTCTCAGGGCACACCAGATAAGCTAAGCGTACAGGTACCAACGTAATCCAAGTTGCCAAGGAATGGTCCCACACGGTTCTCTAGTTTGGACCAACACTCGGAGGAGCACTGGCCCGGGGGGGTAAATAAAGATGACCCTCGGGCTCGCGAAAACCCAAGGGAAAAAGGCTTAGGTGACAAATGGTAAAACCAAGTTTGGGCCTTGCTGGAGCAGTTTTATTCAAAGCGAACTGTCAAGGGGGTCCCATAAATCACCCAACCGTGTAAGGAACGCAAAATCAAGGAACATAACACCGGTATGATGAAAACTAGGGCGGCTAGAGTGGAACAAGTCACCAGGCATAAGGCCGAGCCTTCCACCCTTTACCAAGTATATAAGGTGCATTAATTAAACAGGAGATATTGTGATATCCCAAAATATCAATGTTCCGACCAGGAACAAACTTCATCTTCACCTGTAACTAACAATGCTATAAGAGGGGCTGAGCAAAAGCGGTGACATAGCCAAACAACGGTTTGCTAGGACAGGATGGTTAGAGGCTTTACATGGCAATAGGGAGGCATGATAAACAGTGGCAGGTAGAGCTAACATAGCGATAGAGCGAGTACTAGCAAGCAAATATAGAAGTGATATCAAAGGTATGGTCATCTTGCCTGCAAGGTTCTCAGAGTTGTCGAAGGCTTGATCCTCGTAAGCGTTCTCAACAGGTTCCTCATGCACGTACTCGTCTCCCGGCTCTACCCAAAGCAAGAACACAAGCAAAGGAACCACAATAAATCACGGTGCAATGCACAATGTCATGATATGCGGGATGTGATATGCAATGCTTATGCGTGCTTTGGGAGGAAAAAGGATGAACAAGGAATCAACTTGGCAAACCAAGTATGCCGTTGGAAAGATGAGATGATTTCGGTTGAAATCGATATAGAGATCACCGGAAACGGATGCACAGTTTGCAAATGGCAAGCAAAACAAGAAAAGCACAAATCTGCGATTAACAGGATGATGCTACTTAGCATGCATCAAGAAACTATGCTACAGCACCCCAACATAAAAACAAAGCATATGGCAGTGATCTACAGGAGATGCTTAACAAAATAGGAACACGGAGGTACGGCTAAATCACACCATAACAGGTTCAAACAAGCATGGCAAAAGAGGAAAAAATATCAGGTTGGACATGGCATAAACAGCATCACGAAGCAATGTTCAGAGCAAGTTATCAACATGCTACAGGAACTTATAATAGCAAAACAAGACATGGCATGAATCTACTCAAAGCATAGATCAAAAGTTGCTTACTGATCATAAGCCAAAAAGGACCAGAAGATATGATGGCACCCATGTGAACATAGCAAGTTTCGTTAACAGATTCAGCAAACAGACCATGGCATTGACAGAATTATGAAGGCACCTTCGCGAGCTCGATACACTCACTACAGAGCATTTCATGATAATCTTAGAATACATCCATCAAGAAGACATGACATAGAAGCTATACATGGCAAGAACAACATCATAGCATACACGGATCAACTACAACAACCTTGGCAAAATTGAATAACATGTAAACAATCTGCCAGGAAACATTTTGAAGCAAAAGTAGAGCACCGAAATGACATGCTAGACTACTCCATAATTGCAACCGGGGGCATGGATGGATAGAGCATAACCATATGTTCAAAACACCGTTATTGAAGTATCTCAAAATATGCATGGATCTCTCTGTAGCATCATGTTTACATGGCATCAAAATATCAGCAGAACAGGGACTAGAATCAGCAATATCACGAAGCCTAGTTTGCATGCTTGTGCTAGTCACCACATTGATCACAAAAATACATGGTAAGCACATCTGTAAAGAAGACATGGCATAGCTCAACTCACATGTAGGGCTCAAGTTCATAAGATGCACACATCAATCATGGCAAAAATGACAAAAGTGCATGTTCTGATTAGAATCTGAAACTAACATTATGAAAATGATGCAATGAAATGAAAGGATGTACTCGTCGAGGCGAACAATTCGGTATGCTACACGCCCAAAACGGAGCCACGGGTGCAAAGTTGTGGTGCGATGAACATGCAACAAAATTAATGCCAGAAAAGGACTTAGTGGATTTCGGGGAGAAGAAGATCAACCTAGTCCAGATCTGGATCCGGGCGCGCGGATCGAGGACGGCCGGAGATGGGGCGGCGCGGCTGCCAGAGAGGACGGAGAGGAGCTCGGGGAGGGCCGGCCGGAGCTTGGGAGGCGGCGGCACAGTCGGAGGTGGGGCCGGGCGGCGGGGGGCACGGCGGCGGGGCGGAGGAGCGGGCCGCGGGGCGGAGAAGCGCGGTTGCGGGAGCGGGCGGCGGCGGCGGGCCGCGGGGGCCCCGCACGGGCCGAGCGGGCCGGCGGCGGCGCGCCGTGGCTGAGGCCACGTGGCGGCTCCCGGTTCGTCGGCGGCGGCGGGCGGACGCGTCCGGCTCCGTCCGAACGTGTCCGGCGGCGGGGAGAGGAGCGGGGCTAGGGTTTGCCCGAAAAATTCGGGGATGGGCACATATTTGTAGGTAGAGGGAGCTAGGAGTGTCCAAATGAGGTGTAGTTTTCGCCCACACGATCGTGATCCGACGACGGAGAGCATGGAAGTGACTTAGATGGGTTATTGGGCTGTTTTGGAGGGGTGTTGGGCTGCAACTCAAAAGAGGCCTTTGCGGTTATGCGGTTAACCGTTGGAGTATCAAACGACCTCCAAAAGGCACGAAACTTGACAGGCGGTCTACCGGTGCTATACCAGGGCCACTTGGCAAGGCTCGGTCCATTCCGAGAACATTTAACACCCGCCACGAAAAGAGACAAGAGGGGTGCGCCGGTGCATGTGGGAGTGTCGGATTGCGAAACGGACAACGGGGAAAATGCTCGGATGCATGAGACGAACACGTATGCAAATGAGATGCACATGATGACATGATATGAGATGCATGACATGAATAAAATGCAAAACAAAAGACAAAACCCTACCACGGAGGGAATATCATATCACATAGCCGAAAATGGCAAGTTGGAGTTACAAAGATGGAAAGTTACATCCGGGGTGTTACACACGTCGAAGTCGATGAGCTCGGTGCGGTAGTTGTCGTGTGCCCCGAAGGTGACAGGGAGGCGGACGTGCCCAATCGGGACCATGGAGCCGTCGGTGACTCCGGAGAAAGGCTTGGTGGGCTGAAGCTGACTGTAGGGTACTTGGAGATTGTTGAATGTTTCCACGGACAGGACGTTGAGCCCTGCCCCGCCATCGATGAGGGTCTTGGTGACTAGCACGTTGCCGGTGATTGCAGAACAAAGCATCGGGAGGACTCCGGCTGTGGCCGCGCACTTGAGCTGATCCGCTGAGCTGAAAGTGATGGCGCATGCCGACCACGTAAGAGGGCGTGTGGCCTCGAGCTTGGGGAGGACTGCATTCACTTCGCAGGCGAACTGCTTGAAGATGCGCTGAGAGGCTGGGGCTTGAGCTCCGCCTAGGATGCAGGCGATTGCACATGGTTCCTAGAAGCCCCGGGCCTCTTCGTCCTGATGACGGTCCTCATTTCTCCTTGGCTGCGGCGGTAGCGGAGGGAGGCCTGTGTTACCCCTTCATCGACGCAAGGGCCGCCTCATGCAGCTCCACCTCCTCCTCCAGTGAGCAGCACTGGGCCAGGAGTTACCGCGCCCGCTCTTCCGTCGCCTCTCGCCGCTGGTCAGCTTCCCGGGCCTCCTCGACGGCCTGGGAACGGGCCACCCGAGAGGCCGCCAGCGACGCCTTGGCCTCCTCGTTTCCAAGATCGCGTTGGCCGCACTCAAGGGCGACTGCCACCTCCAGCTCGCGCCTTTCCGCAACCAAACGCAGGCCCTCGGCCTCAAGGCATGCGTCTTCATCAGCAAGCTCTTCACCAAGCAGGCTCACCGCGTCAGCCACCCTTCGAAGGAACCCTTGGCGAAGAGCGCGACGCTCCCGAGCGCGCTCAAGTACGTCTTCCACGCCGTCATCCGCCCCAAGCAAGCGCCGGGGGGCACTGATCAGCGCTCCCCCTCCGGGCAGGGGGCTGGGGGCTGGCACCCTTGAAGTGATCGGGCGCGCCTCACCAGAAGCCCGGCCTGGGGCCAGTCCATCCCCAAGTGAAGAGCGCTGGGAGTACCCCAGCCAATCGCGATCCACGACCAGACGAGAAGCCCACGTCAAGCTGGCTATGCCCCAAGAAGGCTCGCGAAGCAAGGTCGCGAGGCGTGCGGGGCCGCATTGCGCTTCGGAGTGATTCATCTCTTCGACCAGCCTCACCACAAGGGCTCTACTGCTCGGAGCGATCGGAGATGGTGGGGAAGGCGAGAGCAGGGGGGATGGCTCCTCAGTCATCTCCGCGAGCTCGAGAGGAAGGGCCCTGCGGGGCAAGGATCAGGAAGGGCAGCAGAAGAATCTGGAGCTGGGAAGGGAGAAGACTTACTCATCGACGGCGAAGTACTTTCTACGCTTCAGCAGGCGACAAGGGTAATCGTCGCCCAGGGCCTCCCTTCTCTTCCAGAGGGCCTCAAAGTCCACGTAGAAGCGGCCCAAGAGTTGAGCGCAGGGGTCAGCCTGCGACGAAGAGGAAGCATTCGGGCTGCCCGCGTCAGGGGTGTCTGCCTGATGCGCGTCGCCGGTCGCCCCATCAAGGAAAGCAGCCGGGGCCTCGGAAGCCTCGGCCCCATGCACGGCAGGCGGCTGCTCACCGCCCTCAGCCCCGACAGCGTGGGCCTCAGGGGCCGCTCCCTCCTGAGCGCTGCCCAGTGTTGTCGCCTCGGCGGGGGCACCCTCGGCCTCCGGAGGTTCATGCCTCCCTGCTCCGCCACTAGAGGAGGAACCGCCTCGACCAAGTGAAAGGGCGGCCACTGTCACTGGATTCTCGCGAGGCCCCTGGAGGCCGACGGGGCGCGGTCCCCATTCATCGAAAACGGGCATCTGATTCACGAAGTCTCTCCTGCCCGAACAGAGGTACAGCAAGGCCCCCCCTTGCTGGATGCTGCCAGGGTTGGGGTCCCCAGTCAGAACCAAGAGTACCTTCCTCAACGCTTCAGGCGTTAGGTCCTCTTCCTGGAGCCTCATGCGATCCCCGCGCCCGTTGAAGGCCCACATTCGGCGAGAGTGGCGCTGGAGGGGGGCGACCCGGCGTAGCAGGAACTCCCTCACCACCTTGGGCGCCGTCACATCAAGCGATCTCAAGCACTCGAAGCGACGCCAGACGAAGAAGAGCTGGGGGCTTGTGAGCGCCTCCTGGCCCCATCCCGAATTGGGGATAGCAGGCGAGGTCGGCTTCGACAGCAGGGGGCTGGGCACCCCCACGTCCACATACAGCCACCGCTCGCGGAACCCAGGAGCGGGCGGAGGAAGACCAAAGTCAATCCCTGAGGCCGTCGTCTCGGGTGCAGCGATGAAGCTCGCGCATCCCGAGCACTGGGCAGGGTCGACAAGGTGCAGAGCGAAGAAGTGGCGCAACAGGGCGACCGATGGGATGATGACAACCATAGCCTCGCAAATGAAGGCGAAGACCGCCTGAAGAGTAATGGACTCAGGACCCAGATGCATCATGTGGATTTGATAATGGGAGAGCATGGCGTTGAAGAAATCCGAAAAAGGGGGAATTAGCCCCGCCCACAGGGCGTCGTCAAAATAAGGGACCTCGGTGATTATCCTATCGATGGAAAACTGAGATGCGGGCCAGGCCGTCATCCTCCCGCATTCGTTGAAGATGGTGGCCAGGGCCGAACTAACCTTGTCCAAGCCCTCCCGATTGACTATGATCGACCGGTCCACAGCGGGGGCCGCCGACAGCGGTGAGCAAGGCGAAGGCATGGGTCCCTTCCCTCTCCCCTTCTTCTTCGGAGCCATGGCAACGGAAAGGGGGGGGGAAGGTTCGAGATTGGCTTCGAAGCGGAAGCTGGAGTTCGAAAGGAGGAAGGACAGAGGGTGCACAAGCAACGGAAAGGGGAGTGGCTATGTACAGCTGCAGGTGCGCCTAGCCTGGCATCAAATGAGGAGGCGTGGGGGAACAGTGCCACCCGCATCCAATCAACCGCCACGCAGCGCCCAAGGACGCAGGCTGTTAGGGCCTGCGACGCTTCGCACTTGCCCTTTCGCCTCTTTGCTCGGCCAAGTTCGGGCGCGCCTTGGGCCCGGGGGCTACTGTCGGCGTTCTGGGAACGGGGGTCCCCAGAATTGCCTGCCTGCGGCCTGCGGCGTGGCTCAAAGGGGCCCCAGCACGGCCCATCTTCATCAGCACAAGCTCAAGACCCTCGCGAGGGGCCAAGCCTCGCGGGGCGGACGACAAGGAGCTTCCTCAGGCACGGCCTCGTCAGGCTGGCTCACGAGGAGGCGGAGAGTTCAAGGCGGGGTACCTCGCGAGGTTCCCATAATGCAAGCCATGACGACCAAGGGCGCCAACCCGTGCAGTGTCCTTCTTTCCTCTTTGGTGCAAGGGAAGCAAGCGTAGGCGAAAGAATCAAGCAAAGGCATCCGTTTTGGTGCAACAAGACCAAGACCAGTCCAACGGCAGGATGGAGGTCACTGTGGAGCCCAAGTCGGCGTCACCACCAAAGCCTTTGACAGGCGAGGACCAACTTTAGTCAGGATAAGTGTACCAGATGTTCCCCTTCAAATTGGCCAATTGTTGGCTCCCTTCCCACTCAATATTTGGGAAGAGGCCCAGGGCCTTAGCCTATAAATAGGACTAGCCACCCACAGGGTAGAAGGATCGATCCAGCCGGCAAAAGAGAGAGATGAGGATAGGAAGTTGAGGATTAGATAAGCATCTAGAATCGACCCTTCAAAAAGGACAATACCACCACAAGAACAGACCCTCGCGAGGCTATTCTTCCTTGTATTGTTCATCATCAGCCCAGGAGGCAATCCACCACGCCACACACTCGAGTAGGGTATTACACCACAATGGTGGCCTGAACCAGTATAAACTCCGTGTCTCTTGTGTTGTTCTTCTCGTAGTTAGATCCTAGCGATTCAGCAAGGAACAGGTAGGTAGCAGGCGAAACCTCCATGCGCACCCCAGTGTTCGAACCTCAAGGGTCTGCCGGAACCTGCTGAAATTCAGTGGACTGCCACCTTGCTTTCTGCTTTACGGGGTGCACGTTGGGGCATACGTTGAGGTGGTGCTCGATCATGCCCCGTGCGATCCCTGCCAGCTGATCGGGCTCCCAAGCGAACACCTTCTTGTTTGTGCGCAGGAACTTGACCAGGGCTTCCTCCTGCTCGGGCCCGAGGTGGGCGCCTATGGTGAAACTGGCGCTGGTGGACCCGTCCTCGTCGATGGGTATCTGCTTGGTCTCCGCCTTGTCTTGGGTGAACAATTGTTTCTTCTTGGCTGGTGCAGCCCCCTTGGGCTCTAGGGCCCCCGCGTTGGCGGCCTGTGCTGACGCCGCCGTCTTGAAGGCGAGTTGATGCGCTCGCACCGCATCCCCGGTGTGCCCAGGCACGGTGAGGACTCCGCTGCTCCCGGGCATCTTCATGAGGTTGTATGCCGGGTGAGTCGCGGCCATGAATTGGGCCAGCGCTGGGTAGCCGAGGATGGCATTGTAGGGGAGGCCGATGAGGGCGATGTCGAAATCGACCAGCTCCGTGCGGAAATTGTCGTAGGTGTCGAAGGTCACTGGGAGCTGGATCTGTCCCAGGGAGCTGGATGACCCGCCCCCGATGCCCATGAAGGGCTGGCTCGGCTGCAGACGCCCCCGGGGTATGCGGAGGAGGTCGAAAGTTTCGACTGAAAGCACGTTGAGGCCCGCGCCACTGTCAATGAGGGTCCTGGTGACAGCCACCTGGCAGATGGTGGGGGTGCACAACATCGGGATCGCACCCGAGCAGGCCGAGTTGGAGGGGTGGTCTTACGAACGGAAGGCTAGCCCGGCCAGGGGCCCCGGCCGGTCCCGGGAAGCCCCCTGCCGCGTGGAGGTGGCGCCTACCTGGCGGATGAACGGCTTGACATGGTGACTGGAGGGCGGCGCCTGCGAGCCGCCCAGGAGGGCCGCGACAACCGGGGAGGCCGGAGCGGCGTGGTGGGTGAGGAAGAGGTTGCGCGGCTTTTCCCAAGAGGCCACAGAGGGATGCGGGGGCGATACTCGTTGCTCGTTCCCCGCCGGGCCGGTGGCGGTGTTGACGGCGGGCGACGGGGAGCAACGAGGGCGCGCGTCGATGGGAGCCGTCTGCGCGACTTGAGTGGCGCGAGCAGCCCAACGAGCATCAGCCATGGGCGTGACGGTCGGAGAAGAGCAGGGCGATGGAAGGCGAATTCCGACGCACCCCTACTTGGTGCGCCAAATGTCGGATCTAGGGTTCTGGCAGACCCTTGAGGTTCGAACACTGGGGTGCGCGCGGAGGTTTTGCCTTCTACCTACCAGTTCCTCGCCGAATCGCTAGGATGTAAACTACGAGAAGAACAACACAAGAGACACAGGGTTTATACTTGTCCAGGCCACCATTGTGGTGTAATACCCTACTCCACTGTGTGGTGTGGTGGATTGCCTCTTGGGCTGATGATGAACAATACAAGGAAGAACAGCCTCGCGAGGGTTTGTTCTTGTGCTGGTGTTGTCCCTTTGGAGGGGTTGATTCTAGATGCCTATCTTATATTCAGCTTCCTATCCAGATCTCTCTCTTTTGGCGGCCGGATCAATCCCCCTACCCTGTGGGTGGCTAGTCCTATTTATAGGTGAAGGCCCTGGGCCTCTTCCCAAATATTGAGCGGGAAGGGCGCCAACAATTGGCCAATTTGAAGGGGAACATCTAGTACACTTATCCTGACTAAAGTTGGTCCTCGCCTGTCAATGGCTCTGGTGGTGACGCCGACTTGGGCTCCATGGTGACCTCCATCCTGCCGTTGGACTGGTCTTGGTCTTGTTGCACCGAAATGGATGCCTTTGCTTGATGCTCTCGCCTGCGCTTGCTCCCCTTGCACCAAAGAGGAAAGAAGGACACTGCGCGGCCTGGCCCCCGGCTGGCGCCCTTGGTCGTCATGGCTTGCGTCATGGGCACCTCGCGAGGTACCCCGCCTTGAACTCTCCGCCTCCTCGTGAGCCAGCCTAACGAGGCCGTGCCTGAGGAAGCTCCTTGTCGTCCGCCCCGCGAGGCTTGGCCCCTCGCGAGGGTCTTGAGCTTGTGTTGATGAAGATGGGCCGTGTCGGGCCCCCTTTGACCCATGCCGCAGGACGCAGGCAGGCAAGTCTGGGGACCCCCATTCCCAGAACGCCGACAGTAGCCCGCGGGCCCAAGGCGCACCCGGACTTGGCCGAGCAGAGAGGCGAAAGGGCAAGTGTGAAGCGTCGTGGGCCCTAACAGCCTACGGCCTTGGGCGTTGCGTGGCGGTTGATTGGACGTGGGCGTCTCCGCAACCGCACGAGTTAATAAGGAGCAGCATCTGCCCTCTGCCTCCTTTGCTCTCTCCAGTTGCTGCTCAAATCCCCTTTCTTGCGCCTCTCCTTCCTTCCTTCGAAATTCCGCCGAGGGGGCCTATCAGGCTTTGGCTACAGCATGCCGATTGCCAGACTCCAGCGACCGATGCGGATGTCGAGGTCGTTGCCCCAGGTAAGGTCTTCATGACCCGAGGCTGGGGCGAGATCGCCCGGGTTTGCAGGGCGAGGGGCGCCCTCGTGATCCACCTGGAGTTCGATGGCGCTTCCGTGATGCTCTTCAAGGTCTTCGACGAAGAAGGGCGCCGGCTGGAGTGTTGTCCCAGAGGCAGCGGTAGGAGCTCTGGAGCGGCGGGGACCAGGCATGCCGCCACGCGCTCTTCCAGCAGCTCCTCAAGCAGCGGGGGTGCCAGAGGATCCAGCGACTCCTCCAAGCTCTTCGCAACTCCTGAGACAAGCGATGACAGCTACGAGCCCCCGAGCCTGCGTCGGTCTCGGAGCAGGACGGCCCGTTAGGCCGCCGTCGTCCCTGATTTGGATGAGGCTGGCGCCGAGCCTCACGTGGCCCACCGCTGATGATGGCGCCCGCCGCTGTGGTTCCTGTAGTTAGGAGTCCTTAGGATACGCGTCTCTTGTCCCTGCGAGGAGCCAAGAACACACCCCGTGGGGGCTTGTAAGGTGCATGTAGCTCCTTTTGTCAATATGATCCTCATTATGAAGAAGTGCGAAATGGTTATTCCGTCTTAGCTTAGTTTCTTCCTGTCAGACCTCGTGAGGGCTTGGTGCTCTGCGCCGACAGGTCCCAGTCCCAAGGCGGCTTCAGCCGTCGCTGGTATGCCAGGTCGAGATGCCGTGGTCAAGGCCAGGAGGTGAGCGGCCCGAGGCCCGGTAAGAGTCCCTGAGTCACGATGCTCATGAGGTCCCCCTTGGCGCTCAAGCAGCCATCGTTCGGTGGGAAAGGAGAGCGACGTTGCTAAGACAGAATTGTATTAAGTGCGGGGACGGTGCTGCGATAGTTAGTGTTCCCGGAGAGTGACTTATCTCGAGGGTCAGGAACGCTTCCTGGTGCGGCGCTAAGTCCGTGCCTTGGCCATCGGAGGGTTGTTTGGCGAGGTCACCATGTGCTTCTCCCCTCTCGCCCTCGCTTCCCGTGTCGCCCAGACGGCTCCCGTCGGCGGGCGCCCTCGTAGTTCCCCATCACCTGCCGTCAACGCCGCCACCGACCCGGCGGGGAACGAGCAGCAAGCATCGTCCCAGCACCCGTCCATGAGGCGAGATGGCCGCACCGCTACGCCTTCGCTCACCCCTGCTGGTTCTTCATCCCGTGCGCCCCGCGCGGCCATGGAGGCTCGAGCTGCGCTCATCGCGGCAAACGAGCTCTTGCTCTACCGCCCAGTGGATGACGTCTATGAAGAGTGGCTCGACCGAGTCGCCGAACTCGTCCGCGCCGCTGGGGGCTCCCCCTCGCCATCTTTCTCGCTGCACTGCGCCCCGCCATGCGCAGGCAATGAAGCTCCTGGGGCGCCTCAGCCGCCTCCCCCTCAAGAAGGCACCCTGGCTCCAAGGCACGCGGCCCCTGGGCGGAACCCGCCCCGTCGGGAACCAGCGCGGCAGGAGCAGAGCTGCCAAGAGGTCCCACGCCCTCGAGAAGCTGCCCGACCGCTCCCCGCTCCGGCTCGTCCCGACCACGCTCCTGCTCCAGCACGTCAAGACCCCGCGCTGCACCCAGCTACGGCGCACGGGGACCCGCAGGACCGAGCCCTTCGTCCTCCAAGGCCTCCTGTGGCCACAGCGGGCTGCCACGTCTTCACCACCGAGCTACGCACCGTCGCGTGGCCTGGCAAGTTCAAGCCAGACCTGTCTCCTCTCTACAATGGCACGGCAGACCCTGCAGAGTTCCTTCAGCTCTACGAGCTGGGCATCGAGGCTGCCAACAGAGACGAGAAGGTCATGGCGAACTGGTTTTCCATGGCTCTCAAGGACGGGGCCCGCACCTGGCTTCTGAACCTGGCCCCAGGCACGATCTCCTCCTGGGACGAGATGCGCACCCGCTTCATCACCAACTACCAGGGTACTCGCGACCGGCCACCCGCCGTGAGCAACATGCTCCGCATCAAGCAACAACCGAGGGAAACCCTGCAGAAGTACATCCAGCGCTTCAACAACGAGCGCCTCAAGATTCCCAAGGTGACCGAGGAGGCCATCATCTCAGCCTTCTCTGACGGCGTGCGTGACGTCAAAATGAAGGAGGAGCTTGCAATGCATGAAGATCTGTGCACTTCCTTGGAGCTGTTCAACCTGGCGACCAAGTGCGCTAGGGCTGAGGAAGGGCGTCTCTCCCTCCTCGAATTGCCTGCCGCCGACCCTGAAGAGAAGAATCCCAAGGCCAAGGACGTGAAGCGCAAGGGGGCTGCCGTGCTCGCGACAGAACCAGACACCAAGCGGGGCAGAGATCAGCCCGAATCCTCCAAGGGCAGTCGGTACTGCGTGTACCACGACCTCCACACCCACAACACCAATGAATGCCAAGAGCTCGGGGCCATGGGTGAAGGACGGACTGGCCGGCGTCCCGACCGCAACGACCGGGGCTACAGATGAGGAGGAGGAAAGAACGCAGGACGCTGGGAAGATCGCGGCCCACGTCAAGGGTGGCATGACCAACCTCCCGAGGATCGCTGGCAGGACCTGCCTCACGAGGGAGGCTGGAGGGATCAGCCTCGTGAGGATCGCCTGCAAGGTAACGCAGGCCTCCCTCCGCTACCGCCGCAGCCAAGGAGAAATGAGGACCGTCATTAGGACGAAGGGGCTAGGGCTTTCAGGAACCACGTGCAATCGCCTGCATCCTAGGTGGAGCTCAAGCCCCAGCCTCTGATAGCGGGCCTGAAGGCCGCAGCCGCTCTCGAAGTAAAGAGCCTTACCATCAAAGGTGATTCACAACTCCTCGTCAACTTCTCCAACAAGGTATACGAGCCAAGGGATGAGCACATGGAAGCCTACCTTGCGGAGGTCCGCAGGATGGAGAAGCAGTTCTGGGGGCTGGAGTTACAGCACGTGCCCCGTGGAACCAATCAGGAGGCCGACGACATCGCCAAACGAGCGTCTAGGTGGCTGCCTCAGGATCCAGGCATCTTCGAGGAGCGGGTCTTCGAGCCCTCGTCCACGCCGTCACTATCAAGCGTGGTGCAGCCTCGGGAGGAGCTCCCCCAGCCGCCAGCCTCGGGAGCCCCGATCTGCGGGCTGGCCTCGGGGGCGCGTTTGCTCTTGACAGTGGAGCCTCAGGAGGGATGCTGGGTCATGGAGCTCCGAAGCTATCTGACACAAGGGACCTTGCCAGAGAAGGAGGAGGAAGCAGAGCGCGTAGCGCGGCAGGCCATAGCATACTGCATCAGGGATGTGGAACTCTACCGGAAGCGACCAAATGATGTATCCCTACGCTGCATCTCCAGGGAGCAAGGGAAAGAGCTGCTGGCGGACATACACGGTGCAGACTATGGGCACCACTTGTCATCGCGAACCCTCGTGGGCAAGGCATTCCGAAGCGGTTTCTATTGGCCTACCGCGCTCAATGACGCTGTCGAACTGGTAAAGGCCTGCGAAGCCTGTTAATTCCATGCAAAGCAGATCCATCAGCCGGCGGGGGGTCTGCAGACCATACCCCTCATGTGGCCATTCGTAGTCTGGGGGCTTGATATCCTGGGCCCGTTTCCCCGGGCACCAGGGGGCTATCGCTACCTCTATGTCGTCGTTCACCAAGTGGGCTGAGGTGGAAGCCGTCCGCACCATCCCCGCGGGTTCTACAGTCAAGTTCATCAAGGGCATCGTGAGCTGGTTCGGGGTGCCTGTCACATCCCTAGTCCTGGTATGCAGTAGGCTAGCCCTTCATGTGTGCATAATGTTTAACTTTTGAATGAACTTGAAATAGGGATTGCTTAAACCCTAGCATCAAAGGAATTCACTAGGTTCAACTAAAATAATTTCAGTGAATCCAAATGTCTTTAAAAAATGTTCATCATTTCTGGAAAATGCTGGAAACAGTAACCAGAGGTGTTGCACATTTTTCCATGACATATTTGGGCTCTGAATTAAATCATATGGTATTTTCATTTGGGCATTTAAATACTATAAAATATTTTAAATGCTCAAATAATCATAAACTAAAATGTTTACTGTTGGATATATTCTGAACAGTAGCCATGATTAGTTTCATGATTTTTGGATCTGTTTAAGTATTTTAAATAAAGCCCTAAAGACTACAGAAAAATAGAAAACAGAAACAGTAAATAAAAGAGAGAGAGAGAGAGAGAGAGAGACTTACCTGGAACTTACCTGGCGCCCACTAAAGCCCACCTGGCCAGGCCACCTGGCGGCCCAGTTGGCTGGCCCAGCCCAGCCAGCACTGCCTGCTTCTTCAACCTTCTGCCAGAAGGAGAAGTAGGTGTGTGGCGAGCGCGCAGCCGAACGCGGCCACCTCCTGCTTGCCACCTCCTGCCTCCCCGACGCGTCTGGATGACGCCACACAACCCCTCTGGCCCTCTCCCACTCTCCCTGTGCTCCTCCTCCCCTCTGACTCTCTCTCACACGCACGGCCGAATGCTACCGTCGCTGCCGCTCGCCGTAGACACGGACACCGTCCACCCCTCGCCTCTCCGACGCGCCAAGAAGCTCCGTCGTCGACCTCTATGTCGTCTCCACCGAGACACGCGACTGGAAGAACCCCGGAGCGCCGTCCCCGGCGTCTTCTTCCTCCTCCTGCCACCGAGATTGCCAGCGACCTCCCGTCGTCACCAGCCCCTCCTCGAGCACACAGAGGCCTCCGTTCAACTCGATGTGAGCTGCTGCGTCTTTCCCCTTCCTCCCCAAGCTCATTCCTGTCCTTTAGCCGCCGATTCCACCGGAGCTGCGAGCTCGGCTCCGCCGGCCATGATGCCACCGTGGCTACCGTCACCTAGAGCTACAACCAAGCGCACAGTCGTGATAAGCGCAATGCCAGAAGCCCAAAACTCCCTCCACATGCTCCTACTGTGCACCGCAACGCCGAAACCGCTGAGACCCGAACTCCGGCGACCGCCAAGGTCGTTACCGGTGACGTTTCCGGCCACCCCAGCATCTCCCACCGCCGCCACTCGACGCGCGAGAGCTCCAGCTCCACGTAGCCGCTCTCCGTCGTCGATTTGGTCCCCGGAGGAGGAAACCCGCACCTCCCCGCCGTCCCTGGCCCTGCCGGCGACGAGCCCCGGGTCAACTCCGGCGAGTTTGACCCGGTTTGACCCTAGTTTGACTCCCCCTGAGTCACTGATGAGTGGGCCCAGGCCCCAGCTAATCCTAGATTAGTTTTTAATTAAGTTTAATTACTCCACTGACATTTTTAGTTAGTAGTAGTTTAACACTAATTAATTTAGATTAGTTAGCTAGTAACTGACATGTGGGTCCCAGCGTCAGGTTTGACCTGGGTCAACCCTGTTGACTGCTCACATCACAATGATGTCACCTTGACGCAATAAAGCATTTTCTGGATTTAAGTTTATTCAGGAAATTTCAAAAAATACCCCAAACTTCTAAAAATCATAGAAAAATAACCGTAGCTCAGAATGAAATAATTTATATATGGAAAATGATCAGAAAAATCCAATCTATCCATCTGTAAGATTTTCATGCATGTTAGAGCAACTTATAGCTGCTGTTTAGGACAAATCATATGAATGACATTTAAACCTTCACATATGGAGTTTGAAATTGAACCTAGGGTTCAAACCAACCCCATTTAACCTGCTGTTAGATGCATTAGCTCAAACCACATCATATTGCCATGTCATGATCATGCATCATATTGTTGCATTGCATTGATTGTGTTCTTCTTTGTTTGCCGGTATTTGTCCCCTCTCGATAGACATGTACAAACGATGTGATCGATGACACCGATGCGAACTATACTATCTTCAGAAGTGCCAGGCAAGCAAAACCTCCTTGTTCATTTTGATACAATCCCACTCTCTCGCTCCTGCTCTCTTTTACTGCATTAGGACAACACCGATTGAACTGTTACATGTTGCGGTAGTTGAACCCCTTTTCCTCTGCATGACCTGTCATTGCCATAGTAAATAGATGAAACCCACTAGCATGAGTAGGAGTTGTTTGAGCCCTGATGTGCCTACTCATTCATGTTTGTTTGTCATGCCTGCTACTGCTTAGAGTTGAGTCAGGTCTAATTCATCGGGGATGAATTGGAGGTGTGTGAACATGTCCTATTATGTGTGAGCTAAGTGTGTGAACACGATTTGGTAAAGGTAGCGGTGAGAGGCCATGTAGGAGTACATGGTGGGTTGTCTCATTGAAATCGTCCTCAAGAACTGAGTTCTGTGTTTGTGATCCATGAACAGCTACTACCACACATTGGGTTCCGGTAACTCGGCCCCTCTTGGCTTATTAATCAACTTGATCTCTGTCCAGGAGTTGCAACTAGTCTCTGGTGTTTGTAGGTAGTGCTAGTAGTCTACCAAGTGGCACCCGGTACAGGTGGGCTTGGGACAGACTAGGCACAGTGGCATGGTGTACCAAGTGTCACCCGGATGGTGGGCTTGGGAACCCTGCACACATCGTTTGGGGCCGTGAGCGACACCCCGGCCGGATCTCCTTGCGGATGGAACCCGAATAGGTGATAAACCTGGACGAGAGACTTGTGTGGTTAGTCAGGTCGTGGCCGACACCCTCGCCAGGCTTCCGCTTGAAGGTTTCTGAGATACATGACGTGTACATGGCGGTAAGTGGCGAGAGCGTGCGTGAAGAAGTACATCCCTGCAGGGTTAATATGATCTATTCGAATAGTCGTTTCCGTGGTAAAGGACTTCTGGGTTGCCTATACAGTTCATAGACAAGTGAAAGTGGATACTCTAAAATACGCAAGATAAGCGTGAGTGCTATGGATGGCGTTCTCGTAGGGAAATGGAAGCGGATCCATAGTGGTGTATTGATATGGTGAATATGTGGACTCGTGTGCGCCACCTCAAAAGAGTTACTTGCAGTCGTAGTTCAGGATAGCCACTGAGTCAAAGCTGGCTTGCTGCAGTTAAACCCCACCACCCCCTTTGTTGATAATGATGCATATGTAGTTAGTTCTGATGTAAGTCTTGCTGGGTACATTTGTACTCATGTTTGCCTATTTTATGTTTTTGCGGAGAGACTTCAGTCTCGCTAGTAGTTCCGCGTGGACTTCGACGTTTAGCTTGTTACCTCAGCTACGATCTTGTGCCCTCGGCAGGATCTGGTAGATAGACAGGCTTCTCAGCCTTTTCATTTGTAGATGTCTGTACTCAGACATGTTAAGCTTCCGTGTGTGCTTGTTGTTTGTATGCTCTGAATGCTGGGTCGAGTGACCCATGTTTGTAATATCTCGCTCCTCGGAGCCTATTAAATAAATACTTGAGTTGTAGAGTCATGTTGTGATGCCACGTTATATTTGCACATATCGAGCATATTGTGTGTATGTTATTGAAATGCTTGGTATGTGTGGATCTGACTATCTAGTTGTTTATCCTTGGTAGCCTCTCTTACCGGGAAATGTCTCCTAGTGCTTACACTGAGCCTGGTAGCTTGCTACTGCTCCGGAACACTTAGGCTGGCCGGCATGTGTCCTTCTTCGTTCCTGTGTCTGTCCCTTCGGGGAAATGTCACGCGGTGTCTACCGGAGTCCTGTTAGCCTGCTACAGCCCGGTTTACAGGAGTCCTGGTAGCCTAGTTGCTACAGCCCGGATTCACTCGCTGATGACCGACACGTTCTTTGCTGGGTCATGTATGCCTGTCCCTGTAAGTTAGTGCCACTTTGGGTTCACGACTAGCCATGTCAGCCCGGGTTCTTTGTCATATGGATGCTAGCGGCACTATCATATACGTGAGCCAAAAGGCACAAACGGTGTCGGGCCAGGTAAGGTGGCACCCGTGGGAATACCGTGCATGAGGCCGCAATGTGATATGATGTGTTACATGCTAGATCGGTGTGACTTAGGATCGGGGTCCTGACAGTGCCGAACCGCATCATCACCCACAACGGTTCGTAGTTCACCAGCAACCTCTTCAAAACATATTGTGCTAACCTTGGAACACAGATATGCTACGCTTCAGTGGCGCACCCCCGAAGCAACGGCCAGGCCGAGCGGGCCAACGCGGAGGTCCTGAGGGGCCTCAAGACCAGAACATTCAAGAAGAAGCTGGAGGCTTGCGGCAGAGGCTGGTACGACGAGCTCCAATCCGTGTTGTGGTCCATCTGCATGACCGCAACTAAGCCAACCGGAGAGACCCCTTTCTTCTTGGTCTATGGAGCCGAAGCGGTCCTCCCTCACGAGGTCAGACGTCGGTCCGCGCGGGTCCTGGCGTTCGATGAAGCGCAGCAGGACGCCATGCGGGCGATGGACCTCGTGCTGGGGGAGGAGCGTCGCCGAGAAGCCGCACTGCGAGCGGCAAGATATCAACAAGCACTACGGCGATACCACTGCCGCAACATCCGCCCCAGGACTCTCGAGGTAGGGGACCTCGTGCTCAGGCGGGTTCTCTCCAGGGAGGGACTTCATAAGCTCTCTCCCATGTGGGAGGGCCCGTTCAAGGTTGTTCATGTTTCTAGGCCCGGCTCCGCGCGCTTGGAGACTCAGGAGGGGGTGCCGGTCCAGAATGCGTGGAACATCAAGCACCTCCGGAGGTTTTACCCCTGAAAAGGACTGGATCCTGTGAAGAAGGCGAACGCCTGTGAAGACCTCTTTTTGGAAAAGGCCCGGAGCCTGTGAAGAAGGCGAACGCCTGTGAAGACCATCTTTTTGGAAAAGGCCCGGAGCCTGTGAAGAAGGCGAACTCCTGTGAAGACCATCTTTTTGGAAAAGGCCCGGAGCCTGTGAAGAAGGCGAACGCCTGTGAAGACCATCTTGTTGGAAAAGGCCTGGAGCCTGTGAAGAAGGCGAACGCCTGTGAAGACCATCTTGTTGGAAAAGGCCCGGAGCCTGTGAAGAAGGCGAACGCCTGTGAAGACCATCTTTTTGGAAAAGGCCCGGAGCCTGTGAAGAAGGCGAACGCCTGTGAAGAACATCTTTTTGGAAAAGGCCCGGAGCCTGTGAAGAGGGCCAATGCCCGTGAAGCTTGCTTCCCTGAAGAAAGGCCCGGAGCCTATGAAGAAGGCCAATGCCTGTGAAGCTCGCTGCCCGTGACACTCTCACGTAATAATGAGTAGGGGCTGTACACGCCCCGAAGTCTCAGGAGCGCCGGCCTCAGGCCCTAGGGATCCCTCCCACGCCCAGTGGCAGCACTTAGCTCCACGCTGGTGAGAAAACATCGAAGACTAGACTAGGTGTCGGACGCAGCTTTTTCATTTGCTTTCTACAGTTGGCTAGTTCATTCTCATTTGAAGTTCTATTGAAACTGTCGCTGTCTTTTGACTTTTGGCTCTTCGGTTTTTCGCCCTCCGACCCCGATATCTCTTGCGCGAGGTCTCGCGAGGGGACGGCCCTGGCGCCCTCGCGAGTGTTTCGATCCTTTCGGTCAAGACCTCACGACCCGGGCCCGGAGCCTGTGAAGAAGGCGAACGCCTGTGAAGACCATCTTTTTGAAAAAGGCCCGAAGCCTGTGAAGAAGGCGAACGCCTGTGAAGACCATCTTTTTGTAAAAGGCCCGGAGCCTGTGCAGAAGGCAAACACATGGGAAGAACATCTTTTTGGAAAAGGCTCGGAGCCTGTGAAGAAGGCGAACGCCTGTGAAGACCATCTTTTTGGAAAAGGCCTGGAGCCTGTGAAGAAGGCGAACGCCTGTGAAGACCATCTTTTTGGAAAAGGCCCGGAGCCTGTGAAGAGGGCCAATGCTCGTGAAGCTTGCTTCCCTGAAGAAAGGCCCAGAGCCTGTGAAGAAGGCCAACGCCTGTGAAGCTCGCCGCCCGTGACACTCTCACGTAATAATGAGTTGGGGATGTACACGCCCCGGAGTCTTAGGAGCGCCGGCCTCAGGCCCTGGGGCTCCCTCCCATGCCCAGTGGCAGCACTTAGCTCCGCGCTGGTGAGAAGACGTCGAAGACTAGACTAGGTGCCGGACGTGGCTTTTTCATTTGCTTTCTGCAGTTGGCTAGTTCATTCTCATTTGAAGTTTTATTGAAACTATCGCTGTCTTTTGACTTTTGGCTCTTCGGTTTTTCGCCCTCCGACCCTGATTTCTCTTGCGCGAGGTCTCACGAGGGGACGGCCTTGGCGCCCTCGCGAGTGTTTCGATCCTTTCGGTCAAGACCTCACGACCCGGGCCCACTAACAGGAGTGTTCCTCCAGTCCGTGCCTCACGGGCACCGCGACACGAATACAGGACCCGGGTCGGTCGCCCCATGGCCAAGGCTGGGGATTACCTACGCGCAAGCGTTCAGCAAGAAGGAACAATACCAGAACAACGGAAACATTACGATGATTGACAATGGTAACACAAACACGCCCCCACGGGGCCCCCAAATAGCTGTCTTTTTACGCAGGAGAAAGGAGAAGGAGGAACAAATCAGGCAAAGCTTGCCAGGCGCCGGGCCCGAGCCGCCTCCGGAGCTCAGGCGGACTCCCTCTAGCGCTTCACCAGGGTGCAATGGCGGGCGGACCCGCTACCGTCCTCCAAGCAGGCACGACAGCGCGGAGGCAGACCGCAGCCGCTGCTAGAAAAGTCGCTACCCGAAGAGGAACCAGTGAAGCTTGAGGAATCCTGGGCGCCACCAGCTGCGCGCTCGCTGCCCTCTCCATCCTCACCGGGGCTGGGTCCCCGACCTTGGCTGTCGTCTTCAGGGCAGCACCCAGCGTGGCGACCATCTTCCCCAAACACCCTCACGTAGAGGGTGACGTCGCCGTCGAACTTGAAGTGCAGGGTGCACCGGCGGCTCAGGCCTCGCGCGCGGGCAAACGTCTGCTAGCCGCGGGTTAGGGCCAGGCTCCCGGACGCGAAGACCTCCAGTGAAGCCCACGAGGCCCGGCTGCAGCAGCCGTCTGCCTGGAGCCAGAGGCTGCCCGGGGCGCCAGTCGGGAGCTCACCTAGGAGGAAGCGAGGGAGTTGAAGCCGGGCGCTGGCCGGCTCCGCTGCCCACACAACAAACTCCGGCAGCACCTCCGCAGTGTGAGGGTGTGGCCTCAGGGGCCGCACGGCCGAGACACGCCCCCCGGCCGCGGCCGGCCGCCCGTCGCCACGCGGGAAATCACCTCCGCGGTCACGGGGAACCGCCGCGGAGGCCACGGGGTGCTTGCGAGGGCGGCCGCGACCGCGCTTGGGCGGAGGAGAGGCAGACTCGGCCTGGCGAGCCTTCCCCTTCTCTGTGGCCGAGAGCCTCCTTGGCGGGGCCATGAGGAAGATGGAGAAGCAAGAGGGGATGAACTGGAAGGGCACGCGGCGTGTCGTACTTAAAGCCCTGTGGGTGGCTAGTCCTATTTATAGGCGAAGGCCCTGGGCCTCTTCCCAAATATTGAACGGGAAGGGCGCCAACAATTGGCCAATTTGAAGGGGAACATCTTGTACACTTATCCTGACTAAAGTTGGTCCTCGCCTGTCAAAGGCTCTGGTGGTGACGCCGACTTGGTCTCCACGGTGACCTCCATCCTGCCGTTGGACTGGTCTTGGTCTTGTTGCACCCAAATGGATGCCTTTGCTTGATGCTCTCGCCTGCGCTTGCTCCCCTTGCACCAAAGAGGAAAGAAGGACACTGCGCGGGCTGGCGCCCGGCTGGCGCCCTTGGTCATCATGGCTTGCGTCATGGGCACCTCGTGAGGTACCCCGCCTTGAACTCTCCGCCTCCACGTGAGCCAGCCTGACGAGGCTGTGCCTGAGGAAGCTCCTTGTCGTCCGCCCCGCGAGGCTTGGCCCCTCGCGAGGGTCTTGAGCTTGTGCTGATGAAGATAGGCCGTGCTGGGCCCCCTTTGAACCACGCCGCAGGCCGCAGGCAGGCAAGTCTGGGGACCCTCGTTCCCAGAACGCCGACAGTAGCCCCTGGGCCCAAGGTGCGCCCGGACTTGGCCGAGCAAAGAGGCGAAAGGGCAAGTGCGAAGCGTCGCGGGCCCTAATAGCCTGCGGCCTTGGGTGTCGCGTGGCGGTTGATTGGACGTGGGCGTCTCCGCAACCGCGCGAGTTGATAAGGAGCGGCATCTGCCCTCTGCCTCCTTTGCTCTCTCCGGTTGCTGCTCAGATCCCCTTTCTTGCGCCTCTCCTTCCTTCCTTCGAAATCTCCAGATCTACTCCACCCACGCGCCCTAGCCAGACATGGCGCCTCGCCAGGCCCCGGCCGGAGCTTGGTACTCGTCCACCCTGGACTCGCCGAACGTGTCAGAGGTGAGCCTTGCCCGGGTGCACCAGTTGGCAGCGGTGCAGGCGTTGACGGGGCGAAGGTGTTCAAGGCCGGCTCTGCCCTCCCGGAGGGCCAAGGAAGCACCTTCTATCCGCTCTTCGTGAGCGCCATTGTCGCCGGTCTGGTGCCTCCCTTCTCTGAGTTCTTCTTTTCCGTCCTCTGCCATTACAACCTTCAAGCTCTACATCTCCACCCCAACTTTGTCCTCCTTCTGGCAATCTTTGCCTACTATTGCGAGGCTCACGTGGGGGTGAAGCCCTCTGTGGCCCTGCTGCGCCACTACTTCTACCTCCGGCCCTCTCGCGGTTCCGTCTCTGCGTGTGCGAGCTTCGTCGCGTACGGCAGCTCCATCGCCATTTCGAATCCCGGGAAAAGGATTGAGGGCTTCAGGAGCAAGTGGGTCTTGGTTGATGCTGGGCGCGTCCACCCCCGGCTGGCCTTGCCCACGGGGCTCCCCTCGAGCTCCGACGACTGGTCTCGAGTGGAGCTTGTGGATCCCCGCGCAAGGCTGGTGTTGGAGAAGATGGATGCGGATCTGAGGCCGGCCAGCATGGCAGCGGCGAAGCTAACTGGCGCCTCGCTGCTGAGGGAGTTCCTGGAGCATCAGCTGGCTCCGCTTCGTCAGTACTCGCTTCTGATGTGGAGGCCCCACCCGAGCCCCGCGGTCCTGGCCGATGAGAATCTGGCCGCGGTCCTCCAGTCTTTGGTCGGGGGAGACGTGACAAGGTTGGAGGGCGCTCCGACGCCCCTGTTCCTTCGTGAGGACTGGGAGCAGGTTGTGGGTCCATGCCCGTCCTCAATGGGGACGGCCCTGTGCCCGTGGAGGCTCCCGAGGACCTGGTGGACGTATCCTCCAGCGACTCCAGCGAAGAGAGGGAGGAAGGGGAGCGGGAAAAGGGGGATGACTCCAAGGCAGAGTCGAGGGCTCCACCTCCTCGGTGCAAGTCCCGCACTCTCCGCCTCTCTCTGAGTGACGACGGGGAGGGTGATGGCGAGCAGGGCGGCGGGAGCCTGCCCCCGGTTCCAAAGAAGGACTGGACTGGGCTGATCCCCCGCGGGTCCGCCCCAGCCCCGAGGCGATCCGCAGGCGCCCCAGCTGCACCCGCGCTCCTTGAGGCTGATCCTTGCGACCGACTCTCGGGCTTCAAGTACGGCCGGACGCTGCTCGAGTCTGCGGGCGACGACTTGTATGTGCTTGATCCCTGTCTTGTTCCTTGTTTCGTCGCTGACGCTTGACGCCCGTATCTCCCGGCTAGGCTGGCGCCCACGGCAAAGAAGCCAAAGGGGGCTCCTGAGACTCCATCCGCGGTAGCGCCTCTGCTCGCGAAAGAAGATGAACGTGACTCGCGGGCCTCTCCTGCCCAGGCGTCCCTGTGAGGCCCTGCCGAGCCGGCTGGGGCGAGCTTGGCTCCTATGGCCCTGGCGACCCCTGAGGCGCCCCCGCTTGACACCGTCGCCACAGCCGCTGGGGCGCAGCAGGCTCCACCTCAGGACGCCGTGGTCACGCTGCCGCCTTCTCCTCCTACTCCGCCGACTGCTGCTTCCCCGTCTCCTCCTACTGTCCTGGATCGTGCTGCTTCCGAACTAGACCTTCTTCGGCGGGATATTCTTAGCGCCAACCCTCGTTGGGTGGCCGGCCGCTTGGAGCTAGCCTGTGGCTGGATTCGCTCCGATGCTTCAATTCGGGCGGCGCTGGTCCAGGCCTCGACGGCCTGCGACGAGGAGCAGAAGGCCGTCCTTGGGGCGAAGGTTGCCCGCGACGCCGCCTTGGGGGAGGCGGCTAATGCCCGAGGTCGTTGCGAGGTGCTGGAGGGCGAGCTGAGGGGCCTACAGGACTGGCTCGCCGAGGAGACTCGCCTTCGCCTAGAGCAGGAGGACGGCATGAAGGCTCGCGAGGCGGGCGTCAAGGACTGGGACGCCAAGCTCAAGAAGCGTCGTAACCGCCTAGGCGCGCTGGAGAAAGAGCTGGAGGCGAGGAAGGTTGAGTTGGACGGCAAGGCACGGGTTCTTGCCGAGGATCGTGTGGCCTTTACGGAGATGGAGGAGAAGGCCCGAGCTTCACTGAAGACGCTTTATAGAGCGGCCTGGAGAGCCCGCTGGCCGGCAAGGAGGACGGCCCCGCCAAGCTGCTTTCTTTCCTGGTTCGTGCCCTTGACGATGTCGCCCTTGGCCTCGGCCCTATGGCTGAGGCCGAGGCACGCGTCTTGTCTTCTGCGGCACTGACGCGGGTGTTCACCCACATCTATCTTCGGGACCCCAACGTCGACCTCGACAGACTCCTGGAGCCGGTGAGTGGCGAGCATGCCACTGCCGCTGCTGAGGCTGTGAAGGGTCATGCGGAGGCTCTGTTGGGGAAGTTCCGGCCTTCAGCACCAGGCCGAAGCGGAGCGCTGCTAGCCCGGCAGCTCCACAAGGCGAACCAGCTTCGCGCAACTCCATGGCCAGCAAGTGACTCCGTTGTGGCTCCCACCCTGCTTTTAGTTTCTGCACATGTATCAGGCCTCGGGGAGGCTTTAAAACTTGCATTTGGTGCTGTGATAACAGTATGGACTGTAATATTTGCTTTTGAATTCCTTGAAATTTGCGCTATTTCCTTCCTACTTGCTTGTGTCCTACGCCGGCAGAGCCCGGCCCCGCGCATACCTCAGCCGTCGTTAGCCCCGACCGGAAACCAGGAGGGGACCAAGGAGTGAGGGGCTACGTGACAAGTTAGGCTCCTGAGTCGTGATGCTCAGGAGTCCCCCTTGGCGCCCGAACAGCAAGTAGGGAGGTGAGATGTGGGGGTGGATCTACCGTTCTACGTCTGCAGAGCCCGGCCCCGCGCATACCTCAACCGCCGTTAGCCCCAACCAGAAACCAGGACGGGACCAAGGAGTGAGGGGCTACGTGACCAGTTAGGCTCCTGAGTCGCGATGCTCACGAGTCCCCCTTGACGCTCAAACGGCCTTCATACCTTGGCTCCGCTCGGGGAGGGACGCGCGATGAACAAGGCCCGGGGGGGCTTGGCTGGGTGGCGTGCGCCTGGGCGTGACCCAGGCGTAGCCCCCGTGCCCAGCCCCCTCGCGCGGCACTGCCGAGGGGAGGCGTTGCGATGAGGCTAGACACTGAGCTCTGGGCTCCCTGAGGTTGATGCGGCCCCGGGGGCCACCCTCAGTTGTTTATCACTAGCGCGGAGCATAGCACTTCCGTATGCGTACGGGCATAGCCGCTCCTCGGCAGTGTCGTCAGGCAGCGCGGAGCATGGTGCTTCCACTGGTGTGTGGGAGGGGGCTCCCCTCCGGGAGGAGCCCTGCCCTGACACGTGGCTAGCATGGTAGGGCTTGACGAGGTGTATATGGGCACCCGTGAGCCAGCGCGGGACTCACGGGGCCCTACCTCAAGGCGGGTTGCGCCTGGCTCTGGGCCTTATCTTAGAGTGTGTTCCTGCAAATTTGGCTAGATGCCGATGCTCTACGTCCTCGGGTCCCGGCTCTCGGGCTGGTCTCAGTCGTCGCTGGTATGCCGGGGCGCGATGTCGTGGGCAGACCAGCGGGTGAGGGCCGGAGAGCCGGTAGGAGCCCTGAGGCGCGATACTCAGGCACCCCCCCTTTAACGCGCAAGCTGGGTTAGATGTCGAAACTCTACGTCCTCGGGTCCTGGCTCTCGGGCTGGTCTCAGCCATCGCTGGTGTGCCGGGGCGCGATGCCGTGGGCAGACCAGAGGGTGAGGGCCGGAGAGCCGGTAGGATCCCTGAGTCGCGATGCTCAGGCACCCCCCTTTAACGCGCAAGGTTGCGACATCTAGGAAGAAAAAAGGTACCATGAACCGGCACCAAATAACAAGCATGACGGGTCGAAAACACGGCCCTAAGATAAATGCAAGAGGGATACATGCCACTGGGTCTGACCCGAGCGGCTTGGGGATAATGCATCCCGAGGGGCGCCCCCAGCAGAGTGAGCTAAGAACATGAAATAAAAGAGATACATGCCACAGGGACGGACCTATGCGGCCTGGGAATAATGCAGCCCTGGGGGCGCTCCCAGCTGGAAATGAAACTAGAAAGATGTCACCCGATGATGCTGAAGACGAAGGGGTGTTGATGCCGCAGACTCGGTGGGCTGCGGGAGTAGATCCTCACGAGCCCCCAGACCCTGGGGCCTCGGGAGGCTCCGGAGGCGCTGGTGGCTCCTCGCGGACCGTCTCCATATCCACCAGGGCTGCGGAACGCCTGACCTCTTGAGCCTCCAGGATGGACCTCATGATGCGCCGGTACGCAGGAGCCGCGTTCGGCGAGCCGTAAGGCATGCGAACATAGCTGTGGGGTGGGCCCTCGCAGCGTCCCACTCGCGAAGGCCAGAGGCGCTCCTGAGACGCGGCTTGGTTGAGCCCTGGTATGTCGATGCAGACGCGCAGCCGACCATCCTCGCCTGGATGGGGGGCCACAGCGGGTAAGCGGCGGCTGCCTCTCATGACCCTTGACTCCTGTAGCTTCTGAATGGCCTGGCTGACGAACTCCTGAGGGTTTGGCCCTCCTTGCCTTGCTCCTTCTTGATGGAATCGTGCTTCGAAGCACGCCTCCATGTGGTGCCCAAGCGCCTCCCTCGTGACCTTGGCGAGGTCGACGGCCCTCCAGGGGAGAGCCCCCGAGCCCTGCCTAAGGAGGGTGCCGGGCGCGCTTCCCTATGCGATGGAAGGAGGTTCCCCCTGAGAAGGCGCGGGCCCAGAGGGACCTACCTCCTGAGGGGCCGGGCCGGTCGATGTCTTCTTCTTCTTGGGGGCGGCCTCGGGAAGCCTCCTGCTTCCATGATCCAGGTCTTCCAGTGATGCGGCCTGAAAGGCTCTCTCTAGGGAGCAAACTGCATCTCTCTCTTCGCAGGGCACCGTGATGACCCCGCCACTTCCTGGCATCTTGAGGACGTTGTAGCCGTGGTGGGTTACGGCCATGAACTTGGCCAGCGCTGGGTACCCGAGGATGGCGTTGTACGACAGGCAAATGTGGGCGACGTCAAAGTCGATGAGCTCGGTGCGGTAGTTGTCGCGTGCCCCGAAGGTGACAGGGAGGCGGACCTGCCCAATCGGGACCGTGGAGCCGTCGGTGACTCCGAAGAAAGGCTTGGTGGGCTGAAGCTGACTGTAGGGTACTTGGAGATTGTTGAATGTTTCCACGGACAGGACGTTGAGCCTTGCCCCGCCATCGATGAGGGTCTTGGTGACTAGCATGTTGCTGATGATTGGGGAACAAAGAATCGGGAGGACTCCTGCTGTGGCCGCACACTTGAGCTGATCCGCAGAGCTGAACGTGATGGCGCACGCCAACCACCTGAGAGGGCGCGTGGCCTCGAGCTTGGGGAGGACTGCATTCACTTCGCGGGCAAACTGCTTGAAGATCCGCTGAGAGGCTAGGGCTTGAGCTCCACCTAGGATGCAGGCGATCGCGCATGGTTCCTGGAAGCCCCCGGCCCCTTCGTCCTGATAACGGTCCTCATTTCTCCTTGGCTGCGGCGGTAGCGGAGGGAGGCCTGCGTTACCTTGCGGGCGATCCTCGCGAGGCTGATCCCTCCAGCCTCCCTCGCGAGGCGGGTCCTACCAGCGATCCTCGCGAGGTTGGTCGCGCCACCCTTGACTTGGGCCGCGATCTTCCCAGCGTCCTGTGTTCCTTCCTCCTCCTCGTCCGTAGCCCCGGTCATTGCAGTCGGGACGCTGGCCAGTCCGTCCTTCATGCACGGCCCTGAGCTCTTGGCATTCATTGGTGTTGTGGGTGTGGAGGTCGTGGTACACGTAGTACCGACTGCCCTTGGAGGATTCGGGCTGATCTCTGTCCCGCTTGGTGTCTGGTTCTGCCACGAGCACGGCAGCCCCCTTGCGCTTCACGTCCTTGGCATTGGGCTTCTTGTCTTCAGGGTCTGCGACAGGCAATTCGAGGAGGGAGAGACGCCCTTCCTCAGCCCTGGCGCACTTGGTCGCCAGGTTGAACAGCTCCAAGGAAGTGCATAGATCTTCATGCATTGCAAGCTCCTCCTTCATTTTGACATCACGCATGCCATCGGAGAAGGCTGAGATGATGGCCTCCTTGGTCACCTTGGGAATCTTGAGGCACGCGTTGTTGAAGCGATGGATGTACTTCTGCAGGGTTTCCCCCGGTTGATGCTTGATGCAGTGCATGTCACTCACGGCGGGTGGCCGGTCGCGAGTACCCTGGAAGTTGGCGATGAAGCGGGTGCGCATCTCGTCCCAGGAGGAGATCGTGCCTGGGGCCAGGTTCAGAAGCCAGGTGTGGGCCCCGTCCTTGAGATCCATGGGAAACCAGTTTGCCATGACCTTCTCATCTCCGTTGGCAGCCTCGATGCCTATCTCGTAGAGCTGAAGGAACTCTGCAGGGTCTGCCGTGCCGTCGTAGTGAGGAGGGAGGTCTGGCTTGAACTTGCCGGGCCACGCGACGGTGCATAGCTCGGTGGTAAAGGCGCGGCAGCCCGCTGTGGCCACAGGAGGCCTCGGAGGACGAAGGGCTCGGTCCTGCGGGTCCCCGTGCGCCGCAGCTGGGTGCAGCGCAGGGTCTTGACGTGCTGGAGCAGGAGCGTGGTCGGGACGAGCCGGAGCAGGGAGCGCTCGGGCAGCTTCTCGAGGGCGTGAGACCTCTTGGCAGCTCTGCTCCTGCCGCGCTGGTTCCTGACAGGGCGGGTTCCGCCCAGGGGCCGCGCGCCATGGAGCCAGGGTGCCTTGTTGAGGGGGAGCCGGCTGAGGCGCCCCAGGAGCTTCATTGCCCGCGCATGGCGGGGCGCGGTGCAGCGAGAAAGATGGCGGGGGGGAGCCCCCAGCGGCGCGGACGAGTTCGGTGACTCGGTCGAGCCACTCTTCATAGACGTTGTCGACTGGGCGGTAGCGCAGGAGCTCATTTGCCGCGATGAGCGCAGCTCGGGCCTCCATGGTTGCGCGGGGCGCACGGGATGAAGAACCAGCGGGGGTGAGCGAAGGCGTAGCGGTGCGGCCGTCTCGCCTCATGGACGGGTGCTGGGACGATGCTTGCTGCTCGTTCCCCGCCAGGCCGGTGGCGGCGTTAATGGCAGGCGACGGGGAACAACAAGGGCCCCCGCCTATGGGAGCCGTCTGGGCGACGCGGGAAGCAAGGGCGAGAGGGGAGAAGCACGTGGTGACCTCGCCAAACAACCCTCCGATGGCCAAGGCACGGACTTAGCGCCGCACCAGGAAGCGTTCCTGACCCTCGAGATAAGTCACTCTCCGAGAACACTAGCTATCGCAGCACCGTCCCCACACTTAATACAATTCGGTCTTAGCAACGTCGCTCTCCTTTCCCACCGAACGATGGCTGCTTGAGCGCCAAGGGGGACCTCCTGAGCATCGCGACTCAGGGGCTCTTACCGGGCCTCAGGCCGCTCACCTCCTGGCCTTGACCACGGCATCGCGACCTGGCATACCAGCGACGGCTGAAGCGGCCTTGGGACTGGGACCTGTCGGCGCAGAGCACCAAGCCCTCACGAGGTCTGATAGGAAGAAACTAAGCTAAGACGGAATAACCATTTCGCACTGCTTCATAATGAGGATCATATTGACAAAAGGAGCTACAGGCACCTTACAAGCCCCCACGGGGTGTGTTCTTGGCTCCTCGCAGGGACAAGAGACGCGTATCCTAAGGAGTCCTAACTACAGGAACCACAGCGGCGGGCACCATCATCAACAGTGGGCCACGTGAGGCTCGGCGCCAGCCTCATCCAGATCAGGGATGACGGTGGCCTAACGGGTCGTCCTGCTCCGAGACCGACGCAGGCTCGGGGGCTCGTAGCTATCATCGCTTGTCTCAGGAGTTGCGACGAGCTCGGCGGAGTCGCTGGATCCTCCGGCACTCCCGCCGCTTGAGGAGCTGCTGGAAGAGCGCGCGGCGGCAGGCCTGGTCCCCGCTGCTCCAGAGCTTCTGCCGCTGCCTCTGGGATAGCACTCCAGCCAGCGCCCTTCTTTGTCGAAGACCTTGAAGATCATCACGGAAGTGCCATCGAACTCCAGGTGGATCACGAGGGCGCCCCTCACCCCGCAAACCCGGGCGATCTCGCCCCAGCCCTGGGTCATGAAGACCATACCTGGGGCGACGACCTCGACATCCGCATCGGTCGCTGGAGTCTGGCAATCGGCATGCTGCAGCCAAAGCCTGAAAGGCCCCCTCGACGGAATTTCGAAGGAAGGAAGGAGAGGCGCAAGAAAGGGGATCTGAGAGGCAACTGGAGAGAGCAAAGGAGGCAGAGGGCAGATGTCGCTCCTTATCAACTCGCGCGGTTGCGGAGACGCCCACGTCCAATCAACCGCCACGCGGCGCCCAAGGCCGCAGGCTATTAGGGCCCGCGACGCTTCGCACTTGCCCTTTCGCCTCTCTGCTCGGCCAAGTCCGGGCGCGCCTTGGGCCCGGGGGCTACTGTCGGTGTTCTGGGAACGGGGGTCCCCAGACTTGCCTGCCTGCGGCCTGTGGCGTGGCTCAAAGTGGCCCCAGCACGGCCCATCTTCATCAGCACAAGCTCAAGACCCTCGCGAGGGGCCAAGCCGCGCGGGGTGGACGAGAAGGAGCTTCCTCACGCATGGCCTCATCAGGCTGGCTCACGAGGAGGCGGAGAGTTCAAGGCGGGGTACCTCGCGAAGTGCCCATGACGCAAGCCATGACGACCAAGGGTGCCATCCGGGCGCCAGCCCGCGCAGTGTCCTTCTTTCCTCTTTGGTGCAAGGGGAGCAAGCGCAGGCGAGAGCATCAAGCAAAGGCATCCATTTCGGTGCAACAAGACCAAGACCAGTCCAACGGCAGGATGGAGGTCACCATGGAGCCCAAGTCGGCGTCACCACCAGAGCCTTTGACAGGCGAGGACCAACTTTAGTCAGGATAAGTGTACTAGATGTTCCCCTTCAAATTGGCCAATTGTTGGCTCCCTTCCCGCTCAATATTTGGGAAGAGGCCCGGGGCCTTCGCCTATAAATAGGACTAGCCACCCACAGGGTAGGGGGATCGATCCGGCCACCAAAAGAGAGAGATCTGGATAGGAAGCTGAAGATAAGATAGGCATCTAGAATCAACCCCTCGAAAGGGACAACACCACCACAAGAACAAACCCTCGCGAGGCTGTTCTTCCTTGTATTGTTCATCATTAGCCCAAGAGGCAATCCACCACACCACACACTGGAGTAGGGTATTACACCACAATGGTGGCCTGGACCAGTATAAACCCTGTGTCTCTTGTGTTGTTCTTCTCGTAGTTTAGATCCTAGCGATTCGGCGAGGAACAGGTAGGTAGAAGGAGAAACCTCCGCGCGCACCCGAGTGTTCGAACCTCAAGGGTCTGCCGGAACCCTAGAACCGACATTTGGCGCACCAGGTAGGGGTGCGTCGGAATTCGCCTTCCATCGCCCTGCTCTTCTCCGACCGTCGCGCCCATGGCTGACGCTCGTCGGGCTGCTCGAGCCGCTCGAGTCACCCGGACGGCACCCATCGGCGCGCACCCTCGTTGCTCCCTGTCGCCCGCCGTCAACACCGCCACCGGCCCGGCGGGGAACGAGCAATGAGTATCGCCCCTGCATCCCTCCGTGGCCTCTTGGGAAAAGCCGCGCAACCTCTTCCTCGCCCGCCACGCCGCTCCGGCCTCCCCGGTCGTCGCGGCCCTTCTGGGCGGCTCGCAGGCGCCGCCCTCCAGTCACCATGTCAAGCCGTTCATCCGCCAGGTCGGCGCCACCTCCGCGCGGTAGGGGGCTTCCCGGGACCGGTCGGGGCCCCTGGCCGGGCTAGCCTTCAGTTCGAAAGACCACCCCTCCAACTCGGCCTGCTCGGGTGCGATCCTGATGTTTTGCACCCCCACCATCTGCCAGGTGGCTATCACCAGGACCCTCATCGACGGTGGCGCGGGCCGCAACGTGCTTTCAGTTGAAACTTTCGACCTCCTCCGCATACCCCGGGGGCGTCTGCGGCCGAGCCAGCCCTTCATGGGCATCGGGGGCGGGTCATCCAGCTCCCTGGGACAGATCCGGCTCCCAGTGACCTTCGGCACCTATGACAATTTTCGTACGGAGCTGGTCGATTTCGACTTCGCCCTCATCGGCCTCCCCTACAATGCCATCCTCGGCTACCCAGCGCTGGCCCAATTCATGGCCGTGACTCACCCGGCATACAACCTCATGAAGATACCCGGGAGCAGCGGAGTCCTCACCGTGCCTGGGGACACCGGGGACGCGCTGTGAGCACTCCAGCTTGCCTTCAAGACGGCGGCGTCAGCACAGCCTGCCAACGCGGGGGCCCCAGAGCCCAAGGGGGCTGCACCAGCCAAGAAGAAACAATTGTTCACCCAAGACAAGGCGGAGACCAAGCATATACCCATCGACGAGGACGGGTCCACCAGCGCCACTTTCACCATAGGCGCCCACCTCAGGCCCGAGCAGGAGGAAGCCCTGGTGAAGTTCTTGCACGCAAACAAGAAGGTGTTCGCTTGGGAGCCCGATCAGCTGGCAGGGTTCCCACGGGGTGTGATCGAGCACCACCTCAACGTATGCCCCAACGTGCGCCCCGTAAAGCAGAAAGCATGGCGGCAGTCCACTGAATTTCAGCAGGTTTCGGCAGACCCTTGAGGTTCGAACACTAGGGTGCGCACGGAGGATTCACCTTCTACCTACCTATTCCTCGCCGAATCGCTAGGATCTAACTACGAGAAGAACAACACAAGAGACACAGTTTTTTACTGGTTCAGGCCACCATTGTGGTGTAATACCCTACTCCAGTGTGTGGCTAGGTGGATTGCCTCTTGGGCTGATGATGAACAATACAAGGAAGAACAGCCTCGCGAGGGTCTATTCTTGTGGTGATGTTGTCCTTTTTGAAGGGCCGATTCTAGATGCCTATCTTATCCTCAGCTTCCTATCCTCATCTCTCTCTTTTGCCGGTCGGATCGATCCTTCTACCCTGTGGGTGGCTAGTCCTATTTATAGGTGAAGGCCCTGGGCCTCTTCCCAAATATTGAGCGGGAAGGGCACCAACAATTGGCCAATTTGAAGGGGAACATCTAGTACACTTATCCTGACTAAAGTTGGTCCTCGCCTGTCAAAGGCTCTGGTGGTGACGACGACTTGGGCTCCACGGTGACCTCCATCCTGCCATTGGACTGGTCTTGGTCTTGTTGCACCGAAATGGATGCCTTTGCTTGATGCTCTCGCCTGCGCTTGCTCCCCTTGCACCAAAGAGGAAAGAAGGACACTGCGCGGGCTGGCGCCCTAGGTCGTCATGGCTTGCGTCATGGGCACCTCGCGAGGTACCCCGCCTTGAACTCTCCGCCTCCTCGTGAGCCAGCCTGATGAGGCCGTGCCTGAGGAAGCTCCTTGTAGTCCGCCCCGCGAGGCTTGTCCCCTCGCGAGGGTCTTGAGCTTGTGCTGATGAAGATGGGCCATGCTGGGCCCCCTTTGAGCCATGCCGCAGGCCGTAGGTAGGCAAGTCTGGGGACCCCCGTTCCCAGAACACCGACAATAGCCCCCGGGCCCAAGGCGCGCCCGGACTTGGCCGAGCAGAGAGGCGAAAGGGCAAGTGCAAAGCATCGCAGGCCCTAATAGCCTGCGGCCTTGGGCGCCGTGTGGCGGTTGATTGGACGCGGGTGGCACTGTTCCCCCATGCCTCCTCATTTGGTGCCAGGCTAGGCGGACCTACAGCTGTACACAGCCACTCCCCTTTCCGTTGCTTGTGCACCCTCTGTCCTTCCTCCTTTCGAACTCCAGCTTCTGCTTCGAAGCCAATCTCGAACCTTCCCCCCCCCTTTCATTGCCATGGCTCCGACGAAGAAGGGGAGAGGGAAGGGACCCATGCCTTCGCCTTGCTCGCCCCTATCGGCGGCCCCCGCCGTGGACCGGTCGATCATAGTCAATCGGGAGGGCTTGGACAAGGTTAGTTCGGCCCTGGCCACCATCTTCAACGAATGCAGGAGGACGACGGCCTGGCCCGCGTCTCGGTTCTCCATCGATAGGATAATCACCGAGGTCCCTTATTTTGGCGACGCCCTGTGGGCGGGGCTAATTCCCCCCTTTTCGGATTTCTTCAACGCCGTGCTCTCCCATTATCAGATCCACATGATGCATCTAGGTCCTGACTCCATTACTCTTCTGGCGGTCTTCGCCTTCGTTTGCGAGGCTATGGTTGGCATCATCCCATCGGTCGCCCTGTTGCGCCACTTCTTCGCTCTGCACCTCGTCGACCCTGCCCAGTGCTCGGGATGCACGAGCTTCATCGCTGCACCCGAGACGGCGGCCTTAGGGATTGACTTCGGTCTTCCTCCGCCCGCGCCTGGGTTCCACGAGCGGTGGCTGTATGTGGATGTGGGGGTGCCCAGCCCCCTACTGTCGAAGCCGACCTCACCTGCTGTCCCCAATTCGGGATGGCGCCAGGAGACGCTCACAACCCCCCAGCTCTTCTTCGTCTGGTGTCGCTTCGAGTGCTTGAGATCGCTTGATGTGACGGCGCCCAAGGTGGTGAGGGAGTTCCTGCTACGCCGGGTTGCCCCCCTCCAGCGCCACTCTCGCCGAATGTGGGCCTTCAACAGGCGCGGGGATCGCATGAGGCTCCAGGAAGAGGACCTAACGCCTGAAGCGTTGAGGAAGGTACTCCTGGTTCTGACTAGGGACCCCAACCCTGGCAGCATCCAGCAAGGGGGGGCCTTGATGTACCTCTGTTCGGGCAGGAGAGACTTCGTGAATCAGATGCCTGTTTTTGACGAATGGGGACCACGCCCCGTCGGCCTCCAGGGGCCTCGCGAGAATCCAGTGACAGTGGCCGCCCTTTCACTTCGTCGAGGCGGTTCCTCCTCAAGTGGCGGAGCAGGGAGGCATGAACCTCCAGAGGCCGAGGGTGCCCCCGCTGAGGCGACAGCACTGGGCAGTGCTCAGGAGGGAGCGGCCCCTGAGGCCCACGCTGCCGGGGCTGAGGGCGGCGAGCAGCCGCCTGCCGTGCATGGGGCCGAGGCCTCCGAGGCCCCGGCTGCTTTCCTTGATGGGGAGACCGGCGACGCGCATCAGGCAGACACCCCTGATGCGGGCCGCCCTGATGCTTCCTCTTCGTCGCAGGCTGACCCCTGCGCTCAACTCTTGGGTCGCTTCTGCATGGACTTTTAGGCCCTCTGGAAGAGAAGGGAGGCCCTGGGCGACGATTACCCTTATCGCCTGCTGAAGCATAGAAAGTACTTCGTTGTCGATGAGTAAGTCTTCTCCCTTCCCAGCTCCAGATTCTTCTGCTGCCCTTCCTGATCCTTGCCCCGCAGGGCCCTTCCTCCCGAGCTAGCGGAGATGACTGAGGAGCCATGCCCCTGCTCTCGCCTTCCCCACCGTCTCCGGTCTCTCCGGGCAGTAGAGCCCTTGTGGTGAGGCCGGTCGAAGAGACGAATCACTCCGAGGCACAATGCGGCCCCGCACGCCTCGCGACCTTCCTTCGTGAGCCTTCTCGGGGCATAGCCAGCCTGCCGTGGGCTTCTCGTATGGTCGTGGATCGCGATTCGCTGGGGTACTCCCAGCGCTCTTCACTTGGGGATGGACTGGCCCCAGGCCGGGCTTCTGGCGAGGCGCGCCCGATCGCTTCAAGGGTGCCAGCCCCCAGCCCCCTGCCCGGAGGGGGAGCGCTGATCAGTGCCCCCCGGTGCTTGCTTGGGGCAGATGACATCGTGGAAGACGTACTTGAGCATGCTCGGGAGCGTCGCACTCTTCGCCAAGGGTTCCTTCGAAGGGCGGCTGACGCGGTGAGCCTGCTTGGTGAAGAGCTTGCTGATGAAGATGCGCGCCTTGAGGCCGAGGGCCTGCGTTTGGTTGCGGAAAGGCGCGAACTGGAGGCGGCAGTCGCCCTCGCGCGCCGCCAACGCGATCTTGGAGACAAGGAGGTCAAGGTGACGCTGGCGGCCTCTCGGGTGGCCCGTTCCCAGGCCGTCGAGGAGGCCCGGGAAGCTGACTAGCGGCGAGAGGCGACGGAAGAGCGGGCGCGGGAACTCCTGGCCCGGTGCCGCTCACTGGAGGAGCAGGTGGAGCTGCGCGAGGCGGCCCCCGCGTCGATGAAGGGGTAATGCAGGCCTCCCTCCGCTACCGCCGCAGCCAAGGAGAAATGAGGACTGTCATCAGGACGAAGGGGCCGGGGGCTTCCAGGAACCACGTGCGATCGCCTGCATCCTAGGCGGAGCTCAGGCCCCAGCCTCTCAGCGCATCTTCAAGCAGTTCGCCCGCAAAGTGAATGCAATCCTCCCCAAGCTCGAGGCCACGCGCCCTCTCAGGTGGTCGGCGTGCGCCATCACGTTCAGCTTAGCGGATCAGCTCAAGTGCGCGGCCACAGCCGGAGTCCTCCCGATGCTTTGTTCCCCAATCATCGGCAACGTGCTAGTCACCAAGACCCTCATCGATGGCGGGGCAGGGCTCAACGTCCTATCCGTGGAAACATTCAACAATCTCCAAGTACCCTACAGTCAGCTTCAGCCCATATAGCCTTTCTCCGGAGTCACCGACGGCTCCACAGTCCCGATTGGGCAGGTCCGCCTCCCTGTCACCTTCGGGCACGCGACAACTACCGCACCGAGCTCATCGACTTCAACGTCGCCCACATTCACCTTCCGTACAACGCCATCCTCGGGTACCCAACGTTGGCCAAGTTCATGGCCGTAACCCACCACGGCTACAACGTCCTCAAGATGCCAGGAAGTGGCAGGGTCATCACGGTGCCCTGCGAAGAGAGAGACGCAGTTTGCTCCCTGGAGAGAGCCTTTCAGGCCGCATCACAGGAAGACCCGGATCGTGGAAGCAGTAGGCTTCCCGAGGCCGCCCCCAAGAAGAAGAAGACATCGACCGGCCCGGCCCCTCAGGAGGCAGGTCCCTCTGGGCCTGCGCCTGCTCAGGGGGAAACTCCTTCCATCGCATAGGGAAGCGCGCCCGGCGCCCTCCTCAGGCAGGGCTTGGGGGCTCTCCCCTGGAGGGTCGTCGACCTCGCCAAGGTCACGAGGGAGGCGCTTGGGCACCACATGGAGGCGTGCTTCGAAGCACGATTCCATCAAAAAGGGAAGCAGAGGCGAGAGGAGAGAAGCACGTGATGACCTCGCCAAACAACCCTCCGACAGCCAAGACACGGACTTAGCGCCGCACCAGGAAGCGTTCCTGACCCTCGAGATAAGTCACTCCCCAGGAACACTAGCTATCGCAACACCGTCCCCGCACCTAATACCATTCCGTCTTAGCAACGTCGCTCTCCTTTCTCACCGAATGATGGTTGCTTGAGCGCCAAGGGGGACCTCCTGAGCATCGCGACTCAGGGGCTCTTACCGGGCCTCGGGCCGCTCACCTCCTGGCCTTGACCATGGCATTGCGACCTGGCATACCAGCGATGGCTGAAGCCGCCTTGGGACTGGGACCTGTCGGCGCAGAGCACCAAGCCCTCACGAGGTCTGACAGGAAGAAACTAAGCTGAGATGGAATGACCATTTCACACTGCTTCATAATGAGGATCATATTGACAAAAGGAGCTACAGACACCTTACAAGCCCCCACGGGGTGTGTTCTTGGCTCCTCGCAGGGACAAAAGACGCATATCCTAAGGAGTCCTAACTACAGGAACCGCCGCGGTGGACGCCATCATCAACAGTGGGCCGTCAGGCACCAGCGCCAACCTCATCCAGATCAGAGACGGCGGCGGCCTAACGAGCCCATCCTGCTCCGAGAGCGGCGCAGGCTCGGGGGCTCGTAGCTGTTGTCGCTCGTCTCCGGAGTCGCGAAGGGCTCGGCGGAGTCGTTGGATCCTCCGGCACCCCCGCCGCTTGAGGAGCTGCTGCAAGAGCGCGCGAAGAACTCAGAGAAGGGCGGCACCAGACCGGCGACAATGGCGCTCACGAAGAGCGGATAGAAGGTGCTTCCTTGGCCCTCAGGAAGGGCAGAGCCGGCCTTGAACACCTTCGCCCCGTCGACGCCCTACGCTGATGCGAACTGACGCACCTGGGCAAGGCTCGCCTCTGACACGTTTGGCGAGTCCAAGGCGGACGAGTACCAAGCTCCAGCAGGGGCCTGGCGAGGCGCCATGTCTGGCTAGGGCGTGCGGGTGGAGTAGATCTGGAGATTTCGAAGGAAGGAAGGAGAGGCGCAAGAAAGGGGATCTGAGCAGCAACTGGAGAGAGCAAAGGAGGCAGAGGGCAGAAGCCGCTCCTTATCAACTCGCGCGGTTGCGGAGACGCCCACGTCCAATCAACCGCCACGCGGCGCCCAAGGCCGCAGGCTGTTAGGGCCCGCGACGCTTCGCACTTGCCCTTTCGCCTCTCTGCTCAGCCAAGTCCGGGCGCGCCTTGGGCCCGGGGGCTACTGTCGGCGTTCTGGGAACGGGGGTCCCCAAACTTGCCTGCCTGCGGCCTGCGGCGTGGCTCAAAGGGGGCCCAGCACGGCCCATCTTCATCAGCACAAGCTCAAGACCCTCGCAAGGGTCCAAGCCTCGCGGGGCGGACGACAAGGAGCTTCCTCAGGCACGGCCTCGTCAGGCTGGCTCATGAGGAGGCGGAGAGTTCAAGGCGGGGTACCTCGCGAGGTGCCCATGACGCAAGCCATGACGACCCAGGGCGCCAGCCAGGCGCCAGCCCGCGCAGTGTCCTTCTTTCCTCTTTGGTGCAAGGGGAGCAAGCGCAGGCGAGAGCATCAAGCAAAGGCATCCATTTCGGTGCAACAAGACCAAGACCAGTCCAACGGCAGGATGGAGGTCATCGTGGAGCCCAAGTCGGCGTCACCACAAGAGCCTTTGACAGGCGAGGACCAACTTTAGTCAGGATAAGTGTACTAGATGTTCCCCTTCAAATTGGCCAATTGTTGGCGCCCTTCCCGCTCAATATTTGGGAAGAGGCCCAGGGCCTTCGCCTATAAATAGGACTAGCCACCCACAGGGTAGAGAGATCGATCCGGCCGGCAAAAGAGAGAGATCTGGATAGGAAGCTGAAGATAAGATAGGCATCTAGAATCAACCCCTCCAAAGGGACAACACCACCACAAGAACAAACCCTCGCGAGGCTGTTCTTCCTTGTATTGTTCATCATCAGCCCAAGAGGCAATCGACCACACCACACACTGGAGTAGGGTATTACACCACAATGGTGGCCTGAACCAGTATAAACCCTGTGTCTCTTGTGTTGTTCTTCTCGTAGTTTAGATCCTAGCGATTCGGCGAGGAACAGGTAGGTAGAAGGCGAAAGCTCCGCGCGCACCCCAGTGTTCGAACCTCAAGGGTCTGCCGGAACCCCAGATCCGACATTTGGCGCGCCAGGTAGGGGAGGCCGATGAGGATCTGGTCGCGGTCCTTCAGTCTTTGGTCGGGGGAGACGTGGCATTGTTGGAGGGCGCTCAAACGCCCCTGTTCCTTCGTGAGGACTGGGAGCAGGTTGTGGGGTCCATGCCCGTCCTCAACGTGGACGGGCCTGTGCCCGCGGAGGCTCCCAAGGACCTGGTGGACGTATCCTCCGGCGACTCCAGCGAAGAGAGGGAAGAAGGGGAGCGGGAAAAGGGGGCTGACTCCAAGGCAGAGTCAAGGGCTCCACCTCCTCGGTGCAAGTCCCGCACTCTCCGCTCTCTCTGAGTGACGACGACGAGGGTGATGGCGAGCAGGGCGGCGGGAGCCTGCCCCCGGTTCCGAAGAAGGACCGGACTGGGCTGATCCCCCGCGGGTCCGCCCCAGCCCCAAGGCGATCCACAGGCGCCCCAGCTGCAACCGCGCTCCTTGAGGCTGATCCTTGCGACCGGCTCTCGGGCTTCAAGTACGGCCGGAGGCTGCTCGAGTCTGCGGCCGATGACCTTTAAGTGCTTGATCCATGTCTTGTTTCTTGTTTCATCACTGAGGCTTGACGCCCGTATCTCCCGGCTAGGCTGGCGCCCACGGCAAAGAAGCCGAAGGGGGCTCCTGAGACTCCATCCGTGCCAGCACCTCTGCTCGCGAAAGAAGGTGAATGTGACCGCGGGCCTCTCCTGCCCAGGCATCCCTGCGAGGCCCTGCCGAGCCGGCTGGGGTGAGCTCGGCTCCTATGGCCCTGGCGACCCCTGAGGCGCCCCCGCTTGATGCCGTCGCCATAGCTGCTGGGGCGCAGGAGGCTCCGCCTCAGGACACCGTGGCCACGCTGCCGCCTTCTCCTCCTACTCCGCCGACTGCTGCTTCCCCATCTCCTCCTACTGTCCTGGATCGTGCTGCTGCCGAACTGGACCGTCTGCGGCGGGATCTTCTGAGCACCGACCCTTGTTTGGTGGCCGGGCGCTTGGAGCTAGCCTCTGGCTGGATTCGCTCCGATGCTTCGATGCCTCTGGCTGGTCTAGGCCTCGACGGCCTGCGACGAGGAGAAGCAGGCCGTCCTTGGGGCGAAGGTTGCCCGTGATGCCGCCTTGGGGGAGGCGGCTAATGCCCGAGGTCATTGCGAGGTGCTGGAGGGCGAGCTGAAGGGCCTGCAGGACCGGCTCGCCGAGGAGACTCGCCTTCGCCTAGAGCAGGAGGACGGCATGAAGGCTCGCGAGGCGGCCGTCAAGGACTAGGACTCCAAGCTCAAGAAGCGTCGTGACCGCCTAGGCGCGCCGGAGCAAGAGCTGGAGGCGAGGAAGGTTGAGTTGGAAGGCAAGGCACGGGTTCTTGCCGAGGATCGTGTGGCCTTTGCGGAGATGGAGGGGAAGGCCCGAGCTTCACTGAAGACACTTTATGAGAGCGGCCTGGAGAGCCCACTGGCCGGCGAGGAGGACGGCCCCACCAAGCTGCTTCCTTTCCTGGTTCATGCCCTTGACGATGTCGCCCTTGGCCTCGGCCCTACGACTGAGGCCGAGGCACGCGTCTTGTCTTATGCGGCGCTGACACGGGTGTTCACCCACATCTATCTTCGGGGCCCCAACGTCGACCTTGACAGCCTGCTGGAGCCGGCGAGTGGCGCGCATGCCGTTGTCGCTGCTGAGGATGTGAAGGGTCGTGCGGAACCTCAAGAGTCCTACCTGGCGCACCAAATGTCGGATCTGGGGTTCCGGCAGACCCTTGAGGTTCGAACATTGGAGTGCGCGCGGAGCGAATCCAGCCAGAGGCTAGCTCCAAGCGCCTGGCCACCAAACGAGGGTCGACGATTAGAAGATCCCACCGCAGACGGTCCAGTTCGGCAGCAGCACGATCCAGGACAGTAGGAGGAGACGGGGAAGCAGCAGTCGGTGGAGTAGGAGAAGAAGGCGGCAGCGTGACCACGGTGTCCAGAGGTGGAGCCTGCTGCGCCCCAGCGGCTGTGGCGACGGCGTCAAGCGGGGGCGCCTCAGGGGTCGCCAGGGCCATAGGAGCCTAGCTCGCCCCAGCCGGCTCGGTAGGGCCTCGCAGGGACGCCTAGGCAGGAGAGGCCCGCGCGTCATGTTCACCTTCTTTCGCGAGCAGAGGCGCCGCCGCGGTTGGAGTCTCAGGAGCCCCCTTTGGCTTCTTTGCCGTGGGGGCCAGCCTGGCCGGGAGATACGGGCGTCAAGCCTCAGCGACGAAACAAGAAACAAGACAGGGATCAAGCACTTACAAGTCATCACCCGCAGACTTGAGCAACCGCTGGCCGTACTTGAAGCCCGAGAGCCGGTCGCAAGGATCAGCCTCAAGGAGCGCGGGTGTAGCTGGGGCACCTGCGGATCGCCTCGGGGCTGGGGCGGACCCGTGGGGGATCAGCCCAGTCCGGTCCTTCTTCGGAACCTGGGGCAGGATCCCGCCGCCCTGCTCGCCATCACCCTCGTCATCGTCACTCAGAGAGAAGCGGAGAGTGCAGGACTTACGCCGAGGAGGTGGTGCCTTTGACTCTGCCTCGGAGTCAGCCCCCTTTTCCTGCTCCCCTTCCTCCCTCTCTTCGCTGGAGTCGCCTGAGGATACGTCCACCACGTCCTCGGGAGCCTCCGCAGGCACAGGCCCGTCCCTGTTGAGGACGGGCATGGACCCCACAACCTGCTCCCAGTCCTCATGAAGGAACAGGGGCGTCGGAGCGCCCTCCAACCCTGCCACGTCTCCCCCGACCAAAGACTGGAGGACCGCGGCCAGATCCTCATCGACCTCCCCTACCTGGCACGCCAAATGTCAGATTTAGGGTTCCAGCAGACCCTTGAGGTTTGAACATTGGGGTGCGCGTGCAGGTTTCACCTTCTACCTACCTGTTCCTCGCCGAATCGCTAGGATCTAAACTACGAGAAGAACAACACAAGAGAAACAGGGTTTATACTGGTTCAGGCCACCATTGTGGTGTAATACCCTACTCTAGTGTGTGGTGTGGTGGATTGCCTCTTGGGCTGATGATAAACAATACAAGGAAGAACAGTCTCGTGAGGGTTTGTTCTTGTGGTGGTGTTGTCCCTTTGGAGGGGTTGATTCTAGATGCCTATCTTATCTTCAGCTTCCTATCCAGATCTCTCTCTTTTGCCGGCCGGATCGATCTCTCTACCCTGTGGGTGGCTAGTCCTATTTATAGGCGAAGGCCCTGGGCCTCTTCCCAAATATTGAGCGGGAAGGGCGCCAACAATTGGCCAATTTGAAGGGGAACATCTAGTACACTTACCCTGACTAAAGTTGGTCCTCGCCTATTAAAGGCTCTGGTGGTGACGCCGACTTGGGCTCCACGGTGACCTCCATCCTGCCGTTGGACTGGTCTTGGTCTTGTTGCACCGAAATGGATGCCTTTGCTTGATGCTCTCGCCTGCGCTTGCTCCCCTTGCACCAAAGAGGAAAGAAGGACACTGCGCGGGCTGGCGCCCTTGGTCGTCATGGCTTGCGTCATGGGCACCTCGCGAGGTACCCCACCTTGAACTCTCCACCTCCTCGTGAGCCAGCCTGACGAGGCCGTGCCTGAGGAAGCTCCTTTTCGTCCGCCCCGCGAGGCTTGGCCCCTCGCGAGGGTCTTGAGCTTGTGCTGATGAAGATGGGCCGTGCTAGGCCCCCTTTAAGCCACGCCGCAGGCCGTAGGCCGGCAAGTCTAGGGACCCCCGTTCCTAGAACGCCGACAGTAGCCCCCAAGCCCAAGGCGCGCCCGGACTTGGCCAAGCAGAGAGGCGAAAGGGCAAGTGCGAAGCGTCGCGAGCCCTAACAGCCTGCGACCTTGGGTGCCGCATGGCGGTTGATTGGACGTGGGCGTCTCCGCAACCGCGCGAGTTGATAAGGAGCAACATCTGCCCTCTGCATCCTTTGCTCTCTCCAGTTGCTGCTCAGATCCCCTTTCTTGCGCCTCTCCTTCCTTCCTTTGCCTTCGAGATTCCGCCGAGGGGGCCTTTCAGGCTTTGGCTGCAGCACGCCAATTGCCACACTCCAGCGACCGATGCAGATGTCGAGGTCATCGCCCCAGGTAAGGTCTTCATGACCCGGGGCTGGGGCGAGATCGCCCGGGTTTGCAGGGCGAGGGGTGCCCTCGTGATCCACCTGGAGTTCGATGGCACTTCCGTGATGCTCTTCAAGGTCTTCGACGAAGAAGGGCGCCGGCTAGAGTGTTGTCCCAGAGGCAGCGGCAGGAGATCTGGAGCGGCGGGGACTAGGCCTGCCGCCGCACGCTCTTCCAGCAGCTCCTCAAATGGCAGGGGTGCCGGAGGATCTAGCGACTCCACCGAGCCCTTCGCGACTCCAGAGACGAGCGACGACAGCTACGAGCCCCCGAGCTTGCGCCGCTCTCGAAGTAGGACAGGCTCGTTAGGCCGCCGCTGTCTCTGATCTGGATGAGGTTGGCGCTGGTGCCTGACAGCCAACTGTTGATGATGGCGTCCGCCGTAGCGGTTCCTGTAGTTAGGACTCCTTAGGATATGCGTCTTTTGTCCCTGCGAGGAGCCAAGAACACACCCCGTGGGGGCTTGTAAGGTGTCTGTAGCTCCTTTTGTTAATATGATCCTCATTATGAAGCAGTGTGAAATGGCCATTCCGTCTCAGCTTAGTTTCTTCCTATCAGACCTCGTGAGGGCTTGGTGCTCTGCGCCGACAGGTCCCAGTCCCAAGGCGGCTTCAGCCGTCGCTGGTATGCCAGGTCGCGATGTTGTGGTCAAGGCCAGGAGGTGAGCGGCCCGAGGCCCGGTAAGAGCCCCTGAGTCGCGATGCTCAGGAGGTCCCCCTTGGTGCTCAAGCAGCCATCATTCGGTGAGAAAGGAGAGCGACGTTGCTAACACGGAATGGTATTAGGTGCGGGGACGGTGTTACGATAGCTAGTGTTCCTGGGGAGTGACTTATCTCGAGGGTCAGGAATGCTTCCTGGTGCGGTGCTAAGTCCGTGTCTTGGCCGTCGGAGGGTTGTTTGGCGAGGTCATCACGTGCTTGTCTCCTCTCGCCTCTGCTCCCCTTTTTGCTCTATGTCCTCGGGTCCCGGCCCTCGAGCGAGTCTCAGCCGTCGCTGGTATGCCAGGTCACGATGCCGTGGACATGGCCAGAGGGTGAGGGCTGGAGAACTAGTAGGAGCCCTGAGTCGCGATGCTCAGGTACCCCTCCTTTAACGTGCAAGCGGTTTGTGTGGACGAGGGCGAATAAGACACTGTGAGGGCCTCGCATGACGATGCTCCTGGGGGAACCCTGCAGGCTCATCATAGGAGAAACGAGAGTTCGTTGCGACAAACGATGGTTAGCCATTAGTTGCCTTGGAGAGGCGGTGAGGCACGAAAGGCCTGGCGAGGTGTGTTGGTTCACCCGTGATCCGGCTCGGGACTCACGGGGCTACTCCCCAAGGCGGGTTGCACCCGGCGCTGGGCCTTATCTTGGAGTGTGTTCCTACAAATTTGGCTAGATGCCGATGCTCTACGTCCTTGGGTCCCGGCTCTCCGGCTGGTCTCAGCCGTCGCTGGTATGCCGGGGCGCGATGCCGTGGGCAGACCAGAGGGTGAGGGCCAGAGAGCCGATAGGATCCCTGAGTCGCGATGCTCAGGCACCCCACCTTTAATGTGCAAGCTGGGTTAGATGTCGAAACTCTACATCCTCGGGTCCCGGCTCTCGGGCTAGTCTCAGCCATCGCTGGTATGCCGGGGCGCGATGCCGTGGGCAGACCAGAGGGTGAGGGCCGGAGAGCCAGTAGGAGCCCTGGGTCGTGATGCTCAGGCACCCCCCCTTTAACGCGCAAGCTGGGTTAGATGTTGAAACTCTACGTCCTCGGGTCCCGGCTCTTGGGCTGGTCTCAGCCGTCGCTGGTATGCCGGGGCGCGATGTCGTGGGCAGACCAGAGGGTGAGGGCCGGAGAGCCGGTAGGAGCCCTGAGTCGCGATGCTCAGGCAACCCCCCCCCCTTTAACGTGCAAGCTTGTGACATCCAGGAAGAAAAAAGGTACCATGAATCGGAACCAAATAACAAGCATAACGGGTCGAAAACATGGCCCTAAGATAAATGCCAGAGGGGTACATGCCACTGGGTCTGACCCAAGCGGCTTGGGGATAATGCAGCTCGAGGGGCGCCCCCAGCAGAGTGAGCTAAGAACATGAAATAAAAGAGATACATGCCACAGGGACGGACCCACGCGGCCTGGGAATAATGCAGCCCTGGGGGCGCTCCCAGCTGGAAATGAAACTAGAAAGATGTCACCTGATGACGCTGAAGACGAAGGGGTGTTGATGCAGCAGACTCGGTGGGCTGCGGGAGCAGATCCTCATGAGCCCCCAGGCCCTGGGGCCTCGGGAGGCTCCCGAGGCGCTGGTGGCTCCTCATGGACCATCTCCATCTCCACCAGGGCTGCGGAATGCCTGACCTCTTGAGCCTCCAAGATGGCCCTCATGATGCACCGGTACGCAGCAGCCGTGTTCGGCGAGCCGTAAAGCATGCGAACGTAGCTGTGGGGCGGGCCCTCGCAGCGTCCCACTCACGAAGGCCAGAGGAGCTCCTGAGACGCGGCTTGGTTGAGCCCTGGTATGTCGATGCAGACGCGCATCCCACCATCCTCGCCTGGATGGGGGGCCACAGCGGGTAAGCGGCGGCTGCCTCTCATGACCCTTGACTCCTGTAGCTCCTGAATGGCCTTGCTGACGAACTCCTGAGGGTTTGGCCCTCCTTGCCTTGCTCCTTCTTGATGGAATCGTGCTTCGAAGCACGCCTCCACGTGGTGCCCAAGCGCCTCCCTTGTGACCTTGGCGAGGTCGATGGCCCTCCAGGGGAGAGCCCCCGAGCCCTGCCTGAGGAGGGCGCCGGGCGCACTTCCCTATGCGATGGAAGGAGGTTCCCCCTGAGCAAGCGCGGGCCCAGAGGGACCTGCCTCCTGAGGGGCCGGGCCAGTCGATGTCTTCTTCTTCTTGGGGGCGGCCTCGGGAAGCCTCCTGCTTCCACGATCCAGGTCTTCCAGTGATGCGGCCTGAAAGGCTCTCTCCAGGGAGCAAACTGCGTCTCTCTCTTCGCAGGGCACCGTGATGACCCCGCCACTTCCTGGCATCTTGAGGACGTTGTAGCCATGGTGGGTTACGGCCATGAACTTGGCCAGTGCTGGGTACCCGAGGATGGCGTTGTACGGCAGGCGAATGTGGGCGACGTCGAAGTCGATGAGCTCGGTGCAGAAGTTGTCGCGTGCCCCGAAGGTGACAGGGAGGCGGACCTGCCCAATCGGGACCGTGGAGCCGTCGGTGACTCCGGAGAAAGGCTTGGTGGGCTGAAGCTGACTGTAGGGTACTTGGAGATTGTTGAATGTTTCCATGGACAGGACGTTGAGCCCTGCCCCGCCATCGATGAGGGTCTTGGTGACTAGCACGTTGCTGATGATTGGGGAACAAAGCATCGGGAGGACTCCGGCTGTGGCCGCGCACTTGAGGTGATCCGCTGAGCTGAACGTGATGGTGCACGCCGACCACCTGAGAGGGCGCGTGGCCTCGAGCTTGGGGAGGACTGCATTCACTTCGCGGGCAAACTGCTTGAAGATGCGCTGAGAGGCTGGGGCTTGAGCTCCGCCTAGGATGCAGGCGATCGCACGTGGTTCCTGGAAGCCCCTAGCCCCTTCGTCCTGATGACGGTCCTCATTTCTCCTTGGCTGCGGCGGTAGCGGAGGGAGGCCTGCATTACCTTGCGGGCGATCCTCGCGAGGTTGATCCCTCCAGCCTCCCTCGCGAGGTGGGTCCTGCCAGCGATCCTCGCGAGGTTGGTCGCGCCACCCTTGACGTGGGCCGCGATCTTCCCAGCGTCCTGCGTTCCTTCCTCCTCCTCGTCTGTAGCCCCGGTCATTGCGGTCGGGTCGCCGGCCAGTCTGTCCTTCACGCACGGCCCTGAGCTCTTAGCATTCATTGGTGTTGTGGGTGTGGAGGTTGTGGTACACGCAGTATCGACTGCCCTTGGAGGATTCGGGCTGATCTCTTCCCCGCTTGGTGTCTGGTTCTGCCGCGAGCACGGCAGCCCCCTTGCGCTTCACGTCCTTGGCCTTGGGCTTCTTCTCTTCAGGGTCTGCGGCAGGCAATTCGAGGAGGGAGAGACGCCCTTCCTTAGCCCTGGCGCACTTGGTCGCCAGGTTGAACAGCTCCAGGGAAGTGCGTAGACCTTCATGCATTCCAAGCTCCTCCTTCATTTTGACGTCACGCACGCCGTCAGAGAAGGCTGAGATGATGGCCTCCTCGGTCACCTTGGGAATCTTGAGGCGCGCGTTGTTGAAGCGCTGGATGTACTTCTGCAGGGTTTCCCCCGGTTGTTGCTTGATGCGGCGCATGTCGCTCATGGCGGGTGGCCGGTCGCGAGTACCCTGGAAGTTGGCGATGAAGCAGGTGCGCACCTCGTCCCAGGAGGAGATCGTGCATGGGGCCAGGTTCAGAAGCCAGGTGCGGGCCCCGTCCTTAAGAGCCATGGGAAACCAGTTCGCCATGACCTTCTCGTCTCCGTTGGCAGCGTCGATGCCCAGCTCGTAGAGCTGAAGGAACTCTGCAGGGTCTGCCGTGCCATCATAGCGAGGAGGTAGGTCTGGCTTGAACTTCAGCAAGCTCAGACCCTTGCGCCTTGAAGTCATGCTCCAAGGACTCGTACTTTTTGCCGAACTCCTGGAGCTCTTGCTGTACCTCTTCCACCCGAGCATCTTGCTTCTGGCGCTCGGTGCGCTCCGTACCCGCCTTGCCTTCGGCCGCGGACAGCGCTTCCTTCAGGGCTGCCACTTCGGTCGCGGTCCCTATCAAAATCCATGATGCTTCTTGTTAGCATCATCAACTTTTTCTCCTTTATACGACATATGAATGGGGTTTCACTTACCTTTGTTCTCTTCGAGCTGCCTCTTGACGAGGCCGAGCTCTTCTTCGGCCTGCCCCAGTTCGCGCTTGAGTCCGGCAACCTCAGCCGTGCGCGCGGCGGCGGTCAGTAGCAGTGCCTGTTTGTTCATACAGACAAGTATTATTAGCTTCCTGCGGTTTTAAAGTTGACCCTCCGTTTGGCTTTTCTTTCTGAACACCAACCAGAGTATCAGGGGCTACTGTCTATCAGGTGATATTTTCTCACACTTTTTCATTACTTACCTCAAAGCCTGTTAGCAGGCTGGTGTAGGCTTCGGTCAATCCGCTCTTGGTGAACCCAACCTTCTCAATCACCATACTCATGAGAGTACGGTGCTCGTCGTTGATGGAAGCGCCTCGAAGCACTGCCAACAATTTATCCGATGCCTCCGGCTGGGCGGAGGTCATCGGCACGGCCGGCTCGCTCTCCTTCGCAAGGGGCTGCCTTCTGGAATCCGGAGCCTTCGAAGGCTCCAGCGCAGTAACCGGCTGGGATCCAGGCTTGTTCTGGCTCCCGTCTTCACAATCCATGGGGGTCCCACCCCCCATGTGTCCGGCGCCTAGGATTTTTCCTTGGGGCGTCTCCGGAACCATCGCCTCCTGCTCCGGCATCCTCCGGGACAACACCTCGGTGTCATCCGCAGGTCATGGGGAGGTGGCCGTCGGGAGTGAGTTCATCTCCGACTCATCCAGAGACTCCTCCGAAGAGGGCGCCCCGAGATTGGACCCGGCCGGACTGCATATACATGTTCGGCGTCATTACAAACCATAAGGTCAAAGTCGCACAAAAAAGTATTATGGAATGCGGATACTTACGACCTCGCTCGGGGTTTGCCCCTGGGCAGCCACTCCTCGTCGCTGTAAGCGGCGGTAGTGGAGTGATCTGGAAGGGACACTTTTCCCTTCTTCGGTGTCCCGGCCTCCCCCGACAGGGCGGCCTTCCTTTTCTTCTCCTCCCTAGAACGGGGAGGGGGCATTTCTTCATGTTTCCCCCCGTCTTCGGGGGGGGGGGGGAATCTTCCTCGTCATCTTCGGATGATGACTCTATCACGGCCTTGCGCCGGGGACCTCTTCTGGTCCCCATGGCCGCCTTCTTGGACCCTTCGGCCCCCTCGATTGAGGCGACCTTCCTCTTCCTCTCCTCCCCTTCATGGGAGGAGTGCGCCTTGTCCTCTTCTGGCAAGGCATCGGGTGCGGCCTCGCGCCGAAGACCCTTCCGGGTCCCCGTGGCCTTCTTTTCCGCCTTTTTCTCCAGCAGCTTGTAAGGCACCGGAACCAGCATCTCTGCTAGGAGTGCGTCTACTGGGTCCTCAGGCGATGGATCCGGACAGTCAATCCACTCCGCCATCTCCACCCAATCCTGTTTGGTCAGCAAGGTGACTTAAACATCCTCCCCCGAATGTGCTGAGGGAACATCTCGTAAATAGTCAAAGGACTTACCGGACTGGCAGGGCGCTTTGCGCTGAGCCCACGGTCCTTGGAAAGGGGAGGAGGAACTTCACCGGTCTTGAACAGCACCTTCCAGATTTCTTTGTGCGTTGTGTCAAAGAGCTCCAGCAGCATCTGGTGTTCGGCCGGGTCAAACTCCCACATATCAAATGCCCGTCTCTGACACGGGAGGATTCGGTGAATGAGCATGACCTGGACCACATTGACAAGCTTGATCTTTTTGTCTCTCATGCTTCTGATGCAGGTCTCGAGTCTGGTCAGCTCCGTGGGTTCACCCCAGGCCAGGCCCTTCTTCTCCCAAGAAGTGAGCCGCATGGGGATTCCGGATCTGAATTTGGGGGCTGCCACCCAGTTGGCGTCGCACGGCTCGGTGATGTAGAACCATCCTGATTGCCACCCCTTTATGGTCTCCACGAAGGAGCCATCGAGCCATGTAACATTGGGCATTTTGCCCACCATGGCGCCTCCGCACTCCGCCTGTTGGCCGCTTACGATCTTCGGCTTCACGCAGAAGATTTTCAGCCACAGGCCGAAGTGAGGTTTGATGCGGAGGAAGGCCTCGCACACAACGATGAACGCCGAGATGTTGAGGACGAAATTCAGGGCCAGATCGTGAAAATCTAGCCCATAGTAGTACATGAGCCCGCGGACAAACGGGTGGAGTGGAAATCCTAGTCCGCGGACGAAGTGATTGAGAAATACTACTCTCTCACGAGACTTCAGGGTGGGGGTAATCTGTCCCTCTGCCGGAAGCCTGTGCACAATGCTCTCGTCCAGGTATCCGGCCTCCCGAAGCTTGGTAATGTTCTCCTGTGTGACGGAGGAGGCCATCCACTTGCCTCCCACTCCGGACATGTTGCGGTCCTACGGAGAAGGTGAGAACTTGGGCGCTGGAGCTCAAGGGTGCGAGAATGGATGAGCAAAGGAGGAGGAAGGCGTGGGTGAAAACAAGAGGTCTCTGCCCCTTTATAAAGGCGATGTAGAATGAGCGCCTCCCCACTTGCCTCTCGAAATCTCTTATTTTTCCAGGTGCCTCGATTGATGGCGCTGGTTGGGTTACCCATACCCGTATTGATGGAGATCCCGCGATAAGGGGACATGATCTCTGCTTTGACAAGACATGCGAAAGAAACCGCCTCGCGATGTGTGTGGAAGCAGGTTGTAGAAAACTGTTCGAATAATTACCGAGCCATGGCGTGATGTCACACTATGAAGGGTTGTCAGCAGATCAAATTTGTGTATTATTATTCTCTCTACGGTGGTGTATGGAATTTATCTTCCAGAGCCGGACACGGTCCTTGTGTTCGGAATTTATCTTGGAGTATTCGGAAATGGAACCTGCCTAGCAATATAGAAGACAATCTACGCTCCGGACTCATCGTCGTTGAAACCTGGTTCAGGGGCTACTGAGGGAGTCCTGGATAAGGGGGTATCCGGACAGCCGGACTATATACTTTGGCCGGACTGTTGGACTATGAAGATACAAGATAGAAGACTTCGTCCTGTGTCCGGATGGGACTCTCCTTGGCGTGGAAGGCAAGCTTGGCGATTCGGATGTAGATCTCCTTCTTTGTAAACCGACTCTATGTAACCCTAGCCCCCTCCGATGTCTATATAAACCGGAGGTTTTAGTCCGTAGGACACAACAACAATCATACCATAGGCTAGCTTCTAGGGTTTAGCCTCTCTGATCTCGTGGTAGATCAACTCTTGTAATACTCATATCATCAAGATCAATCAAGCAGGAAGTAGGGTATTACCTCCATCGAGAGGGCCCAAACCTAGGTAAACATCGTGTCCCCAGCCTCCTGTTACCATTAGCCTTAGACGCACAGTTCGGGACCCCCTGCCCGAGATTAGCTGGTTTTGACACCGACACCCCTCACCCATTGGGCTCATCCTAGTGATCCGGACGACCCAACGACGGCTGAGGTATGCGCGGGGTCGGGCTCTGCCGACGTAGAACAACAAAGCAAACGGAAAAAGTCGGGGAACCACAATCTAATTATTACAAAACATATTGTTCCAAGCAACCAGTTTTAAACGCCTCCACAAGGCATGCTACATGATACAAGACGAATAGGAAGGAGCAGCGCCACCAAGCCACCTCTTCAGCCCTGGGTACCGCCATCACCCGCCAGCGGAGCCTCGTCGCCAGCCGCGTTGCCCGTCCCCTCGGCCCCAGCCGCAGGACCGACGATAAGGAACTTGCTCTGTAGGGCGTCCATGGAGCTCTTCACGGCGCCAGCAGCAGCGCTACGGGAGTTGGAGTCCACGGCCTCGAGGAAGGCGACGAAGTCAAAGCTGGCGTCCCGGAGATAGAGATGGCTGAAGACGCACGTAAGGGCCGAGGAAGAAAGCAAGCGAGCCTCACCTTCCACCAAAGAGCCAAACCCATCAACGCATCCTCGAGCACTGCCACGACCTCAGGGAGCAGGGCAGCAGGGCTCTCCCTTGGGACCACCGTGGCTTTCTTTGAGGGATCGTCCCCAAAGAGTGACCGCTGAGCTTTGTGGAACCTCGCCTCGAGGGAGACGAGGGTGATGTGCTCCATGGTGGCTGCTTCTTTGGCCTTGGCAATGCCTGCCTGGGCTATCTCTGCCTCCTCCTTCAGCTTCGTCAGGCGGCCACACTTCACAGCCTCTTCCAGGGCCGCCTTCTTTAGCTCAGCATCTCGATCGGCAATGGAAGCCTCCTGGGCCTTCAGCTTCTCCTATTGCTCCTGGAGCTGGCTGGCCTGGGCGGCCTATTGGTCCTAAAAAGCCTTCAGCTCAGCCTCCGCCGCGTGGCACCGATCCTCGGCTTCCTTGGACTCATTTCACGTCAGGTCACGCTCGGCAGCAGCCACCCCGGACACCTTCTGGGCCTCCTCCACAGAGCTCCAGGCCACTCGGACAGACGCGTCAGCTTGGATCCATCCAGAGATTAGCCCTAGGTGCCCCAACGTTGCGCGCCAGTCCGGGTTATGACGTTCACCTTGGAGAAGGTTCAGCGCCGCTCATGCCTCCTCCAGGGCTCCGGAGGCTGCATGAGCGCCATGGCCCAGCTGCGTGCTGGGCGGGAGAGAAGACGTTCTCGGCACCAAAGCATGAGAAACCACAACAGCAGGAAGGACTGGGGGCTCCGGAGGCCGCGCGACCTTAGCAGCCACATCAAGGATGGGCACCGACGGGGTAAGCCCCGCTGAAGACGCCGACACCTCCTAAGGACAGGATTCCGCGCCCTGAGAAGACGACATCGCCACTGGAGCTGCAGCGGCTGCGACGCTCTCCTTCACCAGGGTTGTGGCGGCCACCTTGACGTGCTCGACCACGGCAACCCCAGCGCCCTCCTTCTTCTTCTTCGATGACTGTTGCCTAACGACGGACGGAGACATTAGGCATCACATCAGGAATCAATAACTAGGTCAAGGGAAAACACTCACTGGTCAGAGAAGACGTAGTTTCTCTTTAGGCCCAGCAATGGGGGCTTCGCTGGGGCAGTCAGACCTGCGCTATTGGGAACAGGATAGCACACGGTCGGCACCACACGGGACGCTGCTGGCGAAGGCGGAGTACTTCCGGGGGATCAGCGCAGTCTTGCCCTTCTTCACAGCCGATCGCTTGGGCTGCTTTGAGGAGGCCGCCCCGGATCTCGTGGTGACCCCGAAGGGGCAAGCCAGCTCCACCACCGGAAGCGCATCATCGTTAGGGAAGTTGCGGAGGAGCTCGCGCTGCCTCGGGGCAGAGGATTCCCCCTCGCCCTCCACCTATGTGTCCTCGGAGGAATGGTCGCCGGAGCATAGGTTCACCAAGGAGGCAGGCAGCGGGGGAGGCCCCGTCAGCACGGGCCCGAACTCATCGAAGACTGGCATGGCGGCGGCAACCTCCTCCCCATTGACTCGGCGGTACAGCGGGAGCCATTCCTCTGGAGGACCTCTCAGATCCTTTCCAATCAAGTAAAGCGACACCTTGCTCGTCTCTTCCTCAGGAAAGGCGTCCTGGCGCGGGAGGATCTTGTCATCGGCGCCCCCAAGCTTCCACAAGGGGCGGGAGCGATCCTAGAGCGGCGCTAGGTGATGCATCAGGAACTCCTTAACGATCATGGCCCCCGTGAGCTTCTCATTCTTCAGGTCATGCTCCATCTTCTTCATCAACGGCTTCAGGGAAGGGTTGGTGATCTTCTCAGAAAGCCACCCCTTCTTGGAGGAGGGGAGCTCGGTCGGCAGCTCCAGTAGGTCTCGTGAGCACTTGGCGTCCATTAGGACCCACCTCTTCAGGGCATCCTCCACCTTCTTCCCGGTGCGGGAGATCGCGTTACCGCCCTGAGCTGCAACAAAGCTGATGCACCCTGCGGGTTGATCGCCAGTCATGCGGAAGAAGTGGCAGAGCATGGCGACGGAGGGCATCACCCCACGAATGCCTCGCAGTAGAAGGCGAAGATGGATAGGAGGAGGAAGGAATTGGGATGGATGTGGAGCGCATGAAGGCCGTAATGATGGAGAACGACGTAGAAGAAGCGGGAGAAAGGGGGCACCAGCACCGAACAGACATTGTGCAGGAAGAAAGGATAGAAGGTACTATTCGCGGGTTACGGCGTGGCGGCATCAACCCGGAGCGCAGTCTCCCCCCACTCGTTGTCCTCGCTCGCTGTCAGGAGAAGCGCGGTCTAGAGCTTCTCCTCGGTGACGGAGGGCGCGGTCAGCACCGGCTTGTACCAGGCAAGGCCGGCAGCCGTGGGCTGGAGCCTTTGTCTTCTCAGTAGCCATTGGGAAGAAGATTGGAGGGGAGAATTGGTAGATCTGGTGAGTTCTTTGGTGTTGGGAGAAGGGGATCTGGAGCAGGACGAAAGAAAGGCAATGAAAGCACGACAGCAGATGGCAACCCTTTTGTCAGACGGAAATAGTTGCTGAGGCAGCGTAGGGAAATGGAGATGCCCACATCCCATCAATCACCGCGTCATCAAGGCCGCAGGTGGTTAGGGCCCGCGGCGCTCCGCACTTTCCCTTTGGTTCTCCTGGAAGCCAAGTCCGAACTCGCCTTGGGCCCGGCAGCTACTGTCGGCGTTCTGGATATGGGGGTATTCAGACTTGCCTGCCCGCGGCCCACGGCGTGGCTCCACCAATGGCCTGGTACGGCCCAGCTTCAGCATCAACGACTCAAGACCCTCGCGAGGGGCCAAACCTCGCTAGGCGGACGACACCAAGACCCTCGAGGGAATCGGCCTCCTCAGGCTGGCTCCCCAAGGGGCGGAGAGTTCTATGCAAGGTGCACCTCACGAGACTCAGCTGACGTGAGCCATGACGACCAAGGCCAGGTGGGCGCCAGCGGGCGCAGAGCGCCAGTTTCCTCTTCGGTGAAAGGGAGGCAAGCCACAGGCGCGGAATACCGAGGAATCAGCCAAAGGTTTCCATTCTGGTGCAACAAGACCAAGACCGCAGGGACGGCAGGACGGAGGTCATCGTCGAGCCCACCGCAGCATCACGACCAGGGGCTTTTCGCTGGTGAAGACCACTTTAGTCAGGATAAGTTGTATTACTTGTCCTCTTTCAAATCCGACCATTGTGGGATCCCTTCCTGCCAACATTTGGGAAGAGGACCAAGGCCACTATAAATAGGACTTAGCCACCACCATAGAGGGGCATCTAGTTCAGAGCGGGGGAGAGATCCATTCTCAGCCAACCACCTCACCAGCTCTGTTGTACTCAAGAACAGCTCACCTCCTGAGGCCAGTTCATCCACTGTACTAGTTCATCCTCATCCCTTCAAGGAAATCCACCAAAATGCTAGAGTAGGGTATTACGCCGCATGGTGGCCCGAACCAGGATAAATTCTTGTGTCTCTTTGTCTCTTCGAGCCCGACACGCTAGGCTTAGGAGGATTGTGAGTAGGAAGGCTGGGTAGGTTGAGATCTCTGCACGCACCCTAGACTTTGAACCTTTCAAGGGTTTGAGAACCCATAATCTGACACGATCACTCATTTCGGTGAGACCGAAACGTTACGAAAAGGAAATAGAGAGTTTGCACTGCGAACTCGGTGGGACCGATCGCTCATCTCGGTTAGACCAAAACGTTACAAAGGGAAATAGAGAGTTTGCAATCCCATCTCGGTGAGACCGAGAACTGATTAGGGTTTTGGCTATGGCTATGCCAAGTGAACTCGGTGGCACCGGATAGATCAAATCGGTGGAGCCGAGTTTGAACTTAGGTTTAGGACATATGTGGAAATGAGAAAGTGGTTGAGGACTTTTGGAGCATATCACTAAGCATTTTGAGCAAGCAAGCCATTAAGCAACACCCCATCCCCTTTTAATAGTATTGGCTTTTCTTATGGACTCAATGTGATCTTGGATCATTAAAATGAAAATGTAGAGTCTTGAGCTTTTGCCAATATGTGTCCTTAGCATTTTGAGGGGTCCACATCTCTAGTCCATGCCATACCAATCATTGAACTTTTTGAAACATTGATCTTGAAAGAATATTAGTACAATGAGCTATATGTTGTTATGAATTACCAAAACCACCCAGGGATTAGTTGCACTTTCAGCGGAGCTGAGTGCAAAATAGCGTGCGCCTACAATGTTTTGAATAGGTCCAAGGTATCAAATGCCGATGTGGCAGGCATCCGGACTCACCTAGACCACAACCCATTTGGACCGGCCTGCGAGATTCTGGACATTCGCCTCGATCCAATCCAAAATGAGGGTTCACATTGGAGTCCTAAAGGTGTTTGGATCATCTTGTAGGAACATATATTGGAGATTTGATGAGTTGCGTTGGATGTGCCCTTACATCCCTGCAGCTATCAGTTTTGTTCACTTCTCAAAGATTGGCAATGAAGTCTTGTACATGTATCAGGTAGTAGTATCCATCTGCCAAATCTACAAACATGTCTTCAAATGCAACGCCGGCAATGGCGTGTGCATATGTCTCGAGTAACATTTCTTACCAATGAAGTTTATAATCCTCTGACCAATCTAGCGCTTCGATCGATCGCGACGTGCTGCATCATCAACGCTCAAGAATACGACATGTGGCCCGCAAGCCCACACGGGGCGGGCACATTGCCTTAGGGCATGAACTATGGAGGCAACACCTAGGTGATGCCCCGTGCGACAACCTCGGCGAAAAAGAATGAATTGGTATGATCAATTTTCAACCCCTTGTCGTTATCCTCGGGCTACACGGGTTGATGCAAACCATGGATGTGTGTTGGACCACCTCTCTCTCTCTCTCTCTCTCTCTCTCTCTCTCTCTCTCTCTCTCTCTCTCTTCCACTGAAGTAACCAACTCGTCTACAAGCTGCATTGGCACATTTGAGCCATTCGATTTTGCTCGATGCTGGCATCCAAGCCTAACTAGCCTGTGGAGCAGCAGGCCTGGGGCTATTCATTGGCCATGCCCTTAGGAAATCTCCGAAGAAGATCCTCAAAGTGCCAACATATGTCCGGACTGCGGTTTCTGGACCACTTTTGCCATCCAATGGGGTCCCATAAATGTTGGTGGGGCAGTTCACATGTCCGTTTTTCAGTATATTGGAAGCAAACATGCCGGTGCTTTGTGGGAGCCAGGACATCCACATGTCCAACCAAAAACAAGCATGTGGCCTCCTCTCTCCTCCCAGCCGCACACCATACACATATCCAAACAAAAGCGACCACGTCACCCCCTCTCTCCTCTCTCTCTTCTCTCAACTGGACAAACGAGGAATTTTTTGGGACATCGTTGATGGTTCCGTCCCGTTTCCTGACCACAGATATGTCCCAGACGTGTTCGCGGACATTTGCGATGTCAATTTTGAGGGGTGCGTTAGATGCCCTTACCCTTTCTCTCAATCGTGCTCGTGCTCTCGCAATCCCACGGACAATCTCCGGCGACGCCCCCACACATGCAGCCAACCGGCACGCTCTGCGTCACCACATCCATTGAGGCCAACTTTGTGTAGTGGTTTCTCTCGGAGTCAAAACCAGAGGAACCGCCGCCGCTCCTCACCTCGACCCCCTCCATCTCGATCCCGTCCCTCCGGATCTGATATAGGCGAAGAAAAATTGTCATGGGTAGAACAGTAAGAAAAATCACTACACAAAAATAACTTTGCAAAAAATTAACAAAAAAATGTAATCCTCAAGGTCAATATGTGGCATCTGCCACACGAAATGTAAAACAACGATATTTACAAAGTGATCTGGAAAAAAAAAAGTGATTTCAGTGAGAGTGTTTTTTTTTTCCGTTGGTGCATGATCTGATGGCCAGTGACAGAATTTGCAGATTTGTACAAGTTGTGCCATTCTCATCCTATCATGCTCCAACTTAACTTCAGTCACAAGGCCATCACTAGGTATTGCACGGATATAGATATGTAGAAGGCTTTTTTTAGAGTACACCTAGGCGTTCCAATTTTTATAGAAGGCAGAAATCAAATACAAGAGGCTACAACTTTGCTGCGAACAACAAATGTAGCAAAAACACCACACCCAAGCTAATCAAAAGATTAGCCACCACAATAAAAGCAGACACAATGCAAAGGGCCTGTCCTAAGCAGACCGACAAGCCGCGTCTCGACTAACACCGGTCACCCCAAAGAGCAACAGCTTTCACTGAACTTTCCTCGTCGACGCACCAACCACCCTTAAGTGCCTAAGAAGAGACGGTGAGTGGGTAGCGGGACTTAGTTGAACTCGAGAAAGTCATCATCTTGGGCTCACTAGCAGTTGTGTACATAGCACCCATGAAGATCCACTCTGACCAGCAGCAAGCACCCAAGAACCACATCAAAGGACCTCCAAGCCAAGTCTCCACCCACGATGCTTCCAACGGAGTAACGACACCATGATGCCGCCATCGCCGGTCCACCATCGAACCTTTGGCTTTCGCCCGGGGACAATACCCCAATAAAGAGAGGAGAGATGCCGACACACATCAGCGGTGCCTCCAAGGAGGAAAGCGACACCCACGAGCACCGTCACCGCCAGCCCGATGTCGTACCCAAACTGTCGCGGAGAAACCAGCACAGCTGAGGAAACGCGGTCCAACACCACTCCAACACGGGGCAAGAACACGAAGCCCCTTCTATCCTCCATCACATCAGCACCACACCACGAGCAGCTCCTTTCATACTCCAACACCAGCACCAGCACGACCAGGTCGCCTGCACCACAAGCAGCTAGTCCATCACTCCAGGCGGACAGCCTCGTCGCGACCACAAGTGGCCATGTAGGAGACTCAACGTCTGTATTAGACGTAGTATTTGTCGACATCACTGTATCGATGCGACAGTAGAACTCATGCGTTGCTGGATTCGTGATATTTACGATGCTAAATACTAACTGTGTATGCGTGTGAAGTGTGACACCCAGCTGGATATAATGGACATACACCATATCATCGGCAAGCATCGGTCGGTCAAGCTTCGTAGGTCCATCTCGAACAGCAGCCTTATTTTTAGGCACGAGACATTTCTAGGACACAAGGGATAAAAACCATGGTTTTAAATAGCTCGCTATAGCTCCGCTATAGCACGCTATAGCGTTTAGAAGAGGTCATGTGCTAAGGGTTTTTGTCCAAACACATGAGCAAACATTTTAAATAGCTCGCTATAGCACCGCTATAGCACGCTATAGCATCTAAAAAAGGTTCGCCGCTAAGAGGCTTAGCGCGTTATTTAAAACCTTCATAAAAACCAGTCTTCAACTGCTGCCCAATCTTTACTTTTTTGCTAAAAAAAATTATGTAGCCAAAAAAAGAGGATCCTCGTGCAGTAAATCCGGGGCACTTGGGCAACTGCCCAAAAACATGAGGTTACTTGCCGACGCCCCCCTGCGGTTGAAAGCCCTCGGATCTGTCCACCCATCAGTCGCCGCACGCCATAGCCTGCTCCTCCGACCCCAAGGCCGACCCTGATATGCTCACCGTCGCTCCCCCATGCTTTAGGGCAGATGTTGGAACAGTTTTGCCCAATTTCCTGTCAAAAAAGCATTTGTGTGCTCTATTATAGCGTTGTTGTTGGAGATGGCACTTGTTCGTGCCAAAAAAAAAAAACATTTTTGTGCCCTAAATTTTTTATTTCATCATGTTTTAGTGCCCAAACTAGGGCTGCCTTTGGAGATGCTCTAAAGGTATGTTACATGTACTGATGTACGCGACCCCTTTCTTGACCAAATCATCATATTTTCCACGAAAATCAAACCTCTTCATGCATCGCTGCAAGAGCTAGCTAAACATGCATAATCTTTTAAATAAGAACTCCTGCATGCATCTTTTGCCTCCGTATTTTTGTTTGAAACAAAGAAAACAATTGAATGCAGATCGAGCAGAACCCTTCTCGGGAGCTGAACGGGAACAAAATTATGGCTGAAAGCTAGCTAGGTAAGCAACTACATTGAGGAGATCAACATCTGTAGAAGATCTAAAAAGATCAACATTAGTTTCGACAAGGTCGCGTCTCTATCGTGAACAAGATTAGTGGAAGATCACCGAACAGAGCAGTAGTAAGTACCAAGCATCCAAATGCATATGATATAAAGAAAACATTCAAATGCATACAACAACCCCTTCCCACCCTCCCGGGTCGCTCCCCTCCCGGGCGGCTCCTAAGGCCATCCCCACTGATCTCTCTAGGGTCCCCTACAATATGTGTCCCCTGCTGTCGCTGCTGCCGACGCCGGCGGCGGTGGCGGCGCCCATCCCGTCGAAGACGGTGGGCAGGGGAGGTGTTTCCTCGGCAACGTCACACGGGAGGAGGTGGGGCGCTGTTTCAGGGCATGGGGCGGCGCGGCCGTCTTGGCCGATGCCTGAGGATCCAGGCGGGGTAGCGTCGAGGGGGAGGTGGTGCGCCGCCGCAGCGGCCGTCTTTGGCGTGCGAGCTGGATCGCCCGGTCTCGATCTAGGCTATGGATCCGATCTGGGCCATGGATCCGATCTGGCCATGGGGATCTAGTCAAGGCTTGTGCTACAGGGTAAGCAGGTTGTGGCCTTGGCCACGCCGCCGACGACATGCAGTTGCTAGCTGGGCTGTCGTCTCCTCATCTGTCGTTCATGCTGGGTCATGACTCGCGGTGTGGGGGCTTGCGAGTCTTTAGATTAGTGGTGGTGGTCCTAGCATTCTTCTCGCATCAGGGCAACATTCAACGTGTCTGCTCCTCTTCGATCTGGCCATCAGATGTGTTCCGGGTCTTCTGCCAGAAATCTTCTCGGTTTGGCTTATGAAGCTCCTGGATATCTGGATAGGATGGAATGCGGTCGTGCGCACACATATCCGCCTGCGTGGCTTCATGATGGTGTGGCACGAAGCTCCGCTGGTTGTCGAAACCATGGGACATGTCGGCATCTCGATTTCCATGGTCTATACTGCGGTGGAGAAGGTCATGGTAGCTAAGATTGGAGGACCAGTGTTGGCAGAGACCTCCAAGGCGCTGAAGATTTTGCTTCACGGGGGCCGGTGATCCAATTTGGATTTGGTAACTGGAGCCTGGTGTTTGATGATTTGCAGTAGCAGCCTTGGCAAGTGGGGGCGGTAGCACTGGAGGAATTCAAGTTTGATGGCGCTTCTCAAGTGCCGAGTGTTCACTTTCAGGGTGAAAACCTAAGGCCTGACCTTCATTAGTTGCGCCTGGCAATGGCCTTGCTGAAGGAATTGTTTTGAGAGCTCATGCTTTCTCCAGGATGAAAACCTAAGATCTTCCATCAGGCGACGATGGCGCTTGTGCACTGTTTCCCTCTTTGGAGGCGTGGCCTTTGGAGAACGTTTTTGTATTCCGGGTGTTGTCTTTGGTGTTAGTTTTGTTGGGTTGCTGCTGCGAGGAGTTGATTACCATGGCGGGGCCTTTTTTTCCTTTTCTTCTTCCTTTTTTCCTTCAGGATGTGTGCATCCTGAATGTCGTTTGTGACATTTTGTTGGTGCTGAGGCTGGGTGTAATTGCTATCTCCACGATATTAATATACGCTCTTTTTCAAAAAAAAAAATGCATACAACAGATCACGTAACAGTAACACCACCCCGCAAAAAAAAAATTTAACCACCCTAACTAGCTATGTGTGCCCTGGAAGTTGGTAACACTACCCTTGCTTTTGTTTGGCCTCCTTCTTATTATCCCGGTCAGATCATTGCTTCCCTTCCGCCGCTGGAGATAAAATAGATGTGTTAATATTGCAGATGTATATTTCTCAACAATTAGGCCAATTTCTCAACAATTAGGCCAATTTCTCAACAACGAGGCCCAAACATAGTACTCCTTTTATCTGAAACTATTTGTCGTTCAAATGGGTGTATCTGCAACCAGGTAGAGAGAGTACATACCTGATGCTGTTGCTGTTGTATTCCCGGCCTTTCTTCTCACCACCACCAGCACGGCTACGGCTACAGCGACGATGAAGCCAATGCACACAGTCAGGACGATGTGACCCTTTACGATCCTCCCTACAGCGCGGCGCATCACAAGTTAGAGACAGAATCGCCATGAAATTTACCGGCTGGAGTTTTGTAGACTGTAGCACTACTCACGAATCTTCTCTCCCAGGGGCGGTGATGATATCTCGAAGCGGAGGTAGCAGTTCGAGCCGAGAACCGCCTGCACGGTGCTGGCGCTGCGCGTGAGCCCCCAGCTCCTGGCCATCTGCAGCGATGAGTCCTGCAGGCACCGGGCGCACTCCGCTGGGGCGCGGTCCGTGGCGCACTGTGCCAGCACGCGCACCGTGTCGCCGTTGCTCGCCGTAGACGTCGCGTCGGCGGCTGCCACCTGGCCGTTCACGGACCGCGGGACCAAGGACCGCGCCACGGCCACGAGCTTCAGCGCGTCGCCGGCGTCGACGCGCGGGATGGTGTGGCCGGAGAATGTCACGCCACTGATGGCGTTGTCGTCAGCGCCTGCGGAGGACGCGTTGGTGTCGGCGTAGCCCAGGAAGCAGCCGTCATTCAGGAAGCCCGCGCGCCGGCTAGCGTCGTCGTACAGGTCGGTGATCTTCCTGCCGACGTCGGACAGGCAGCGGAAGCACGAGTCCGGCGCGGGGTCGCCGAAGCAGAGGCCGCGGGCGAACGAGCCGCCGGTCCGCATGGAGGCGAAGCCCGTCCACGCGGCGACCGAGGGGAGGGCGTCGAGTAGCGAGAGGAGATCGCGGCGGAAGAACGCGCTGGTGCTGCCGTTGACAGTGGGCGTCGGCGGCGGATAGCACCTTGTCACGATCATCGCGGAGGTGCCGGTGCCCGCCGTGATGGCGACGAGGGAGAGGAATAGGAGAAGGCGGCGGGAGAGCGCCATGGGAGTTGGCAACTCCGGGATGGCAGTGGTGGAGACTAGGAGGAGCCGAGGAGAGTGCAGCGGCGCTCGAACAAACTGGTCTAGCTAGCTGTAAGAGAATTGGTGGAATCGTTCGAGCCCTCGTGGGGAAGGGCTCTATATTGTGGGGAAATACCGAATGGTTCCTGGGGACATCTGTCCCCGGAATCTCGCCATTCATTCAGACGTGATCTCCAACCCGCCTACTAGTATACTTTGACTTTCTGTTGTATTATCTCTTTCTCTGTTTCGTATTAGATGCCTTCGGACAGCAGCGGCCCACCCTCATTTAACCAACGGTAGTTGCTACTCACCGGCCGGCCAACTGACCCTGACACGCATTAACCAACTTAGCTTTTTAGTGCATTTGCCTGCTACTTGTTGTCTCAACAGGGTCGACAAATTTTGAGTAACCTAACGAAGTCCTTAAGTACAACTGTGTACTCTAAATGCGACCAGATATATTAATCAGTCTACTGTTCATTTCATATTATTCGCCAACATCTTCCCACCATTTGCCTACTCCACACACATTTAATTTATAAAAACTGATTTCAAAACAGTACATCATTTTCTAAAAAAAATCATGTTAAAGTAACCCCCCCCCCCAAAAAAAAAAATTGTATCTGTATATATATTATGAAGGGTATAGATATTGAAATGTTAGGGAAATGATATGTAGTAATAAAATTGATGCCGCATGTTAAGAAAAAGTTCATACATACCAGGAAATACTTTAACCCTATATAAAAAAATTACATACTTTAGAGAAAAATTACCCGTTGTTACAGAAATTTTCCTATGTTCTGGAAAATATCATGATAGTTTGAAAAAATGTTCATTAAATGTTAATGAAAAAAGATGCTCGTTACATGTTAATGGAAAAATGCTCATCTAGAAATAAATGCTCATTACCCGTTGACTGCTCCATTACATGTAACATGACCAGGAATATATATTCGTATTCTAAAAAAATATTCATATTCTAAAAAAAAGAATATAGATTCTGATACGAAGAGTAAGAAAATATTCAATTAAAACATAAATGAATATAATTTTGCCATGCTTGTCTATCCATCGCATCACCTTTTTACTAGTTTCACTTAAGGCTACTGCTGGACACAGCTGCTACAGTGCTTCATCTGCCACCTTTCCAATGTCGGGGATAAAGTTGCCGTGTCTTAGTAGCAGAACATTTAACAGCAGTGGCTGCAAAACGCGTCTTGGTACTGTGCGGGATGCTGTCCTCTCATGTGGCAAGCGACGTATAGCACTGTTCTTCTCAAGTATATTCCACTTTCACACATGCACTGCCTTCCGTATATAATAAATCGCTACTTTAGCTACACATCACGATGCACTTATTGATGATCTAGATATCGGGGACATATAGTGCCAGGGACCAAACGTCCGCCTCCCTATATTGTGTATATATATATAGTGGAGTATATGTCTTGAACGACAAGATGTCTTGGTCGAGAGAAGGTAGGACAAAAGATATACTATCAAATACTCTGATACTAGTCACCAAATTAATACACATATACTACCAAATACTCTTGACAATAATGCTAGACCTACAAAGACCTACAAAGGTTTACTTAACCTTCCAAACGAATTCTCTCTCCCTCCCTGATTTAGGGGTGGGCCCCCTCATCCCCGAGTAATGCTAGATCCTAGTCAGCGTGCAAAGGTATGTAAACCTTTGTATGTTAAGCATTATTGCCTCATCCCCCCTATTACCAATCATAATCCTTCACATTAGTTTGTACGTAAAATCTTTAGTCACCAAGGACCAGCGCCCGCGTCTCGTAAATAATGTATGCCCGGCAGCTCGTGTTCGATGCTATCGCGGAACCGATTTGTAAAGGGTGAAGCGCTGCGTGGTTGCTATGCATTTTTCTGCATTGCTATTCTAAGAAAGGAGAGGACGACACGACCCTTGGGTGAGCTTAGAGCATCTTCAGTAGTTGCCCTACTCTAGGGTACAAAAAGAAAGTTGTTGGAGTAAAATTTAGGGCACTCAAAATTGTTCTTCAATAGCTGCCTATTTTAGGGCGGTCAAACATGCTAAAACATTATTTTAAACGAACAACCAAACTACTTGATCACATTGCATACTAAATCGCTTCAAACTTCCAAACATCAAATTGAACAACATAGTCTACAACATATCAAATTTAAGATCAAATCCACATGTCAAATTAAAATTGGTGCCCTAAATACTTTGCCTTCTTCGACTATCAATCAAATATGTTAAAGCAGAGTTCTAATATCAGAAAAAGAGGAGGGATTCCAAGAAACCCGAAGCCAAGATCTGACGCAAGACCAAACTAATTTGGCAAGTACACAGTTGAAAAAGATGTGGTCGGAATTTTCCAAGGCCCCACACAGGTTACAGAATTCAGAGCCCGGCCCATTGCGTTTTTTGATCTGATCAGCAGTAGGGAAGCGACCACGAAAGGCCTGCCAAAGAAAAATCTTAATTTTCGGAGGAACCCTTGATTTCCAGACACAAGAGAATCTAGCCGAGGGGGTACCACCAATGAGTCTAGAATACAACGACTTAACAGAAAATTTACCAGAGGCCGAAAGTGGCCAAAACACCAAGTCAGCCGACTCTGAGAGCACGGGGAAGAGGGCAGAGAGGCTTTGCCAATCTTCCAACTCTTCAGGAGACAGAGCCCGACGGAAAGCCAAATCCCAATTATTAGCAGCCAGCTCCGCGATGGAGATCTGCGGATTGGGACAATAAGAAAACAGAATCGGAAAGCTCACGGCAAGTGGGGCATCCCCAGACCACCAATCCAACCAAAAACGAACAGCAGACCCATTCCCCACAGAAAACTTGACATGCTCCAAAAAAATCGGCCTAACTTTAATAAGAGCTTTCCAGAACTGAGAACCACGCCGCGCGGGAGCAAACATAGGATTGGAGTGGGGGAAATATTTGGTCTTAAGAATCGAAAACCACAATGACCCAGCCCCCACAGTCATAATTTTCCACCACCACTTGATGAGCAAACACATGTTCATCACCCGAGTGTTAATAATGCCTAACCCCCCAAGGTTTTTAGGCCTACACATCAGTTGCCACTTAACCAGCCTATATTTTCTTTTGTTATCAGCTGAATTCCAGTAGAAGCCACCCCTATGTTTGTCGAAGCCAGAATGCACGCTATTCGTGAGAAGATAGAAGCCCATAAGAAACATAGGGAGAGAAGACAGGCAAGAATTGATTAAAGCCACTTTGCCTGCATTGGTATTATATCTACCCCTCCACGGGAGCACCCTGTTTCCTACTTTAGCAACCACCGGAGCGAAGTCCTTCGCATGAAGGATACCAGGAGATATAGGAAGTCCTAAATACTTGAAAGGGAAAGAACCTAAAGCGCAATTAAGGAGCCTGGCAACCCGCAAGGCTTCCGCCCCGTCCACACCCGTCACCAGAACCTCACTCTTGGCGAAATTGATCTTCAGACCCGAAACAGCTTCGAAACACAGCAAGATGAATTTAAGATTGGCAATACAGGCATTATCCAACTCCACCAATATGATTGTATCATCAGCGTATTGCAGATGGGAGACACCTTCCGGCAGAAGATGGGAGATCACGGGGGTAATGTGCCCACAACGGGCCGCCTTGAAGAGCATGCAAGAGAAGGCGTCGGCCACAAAGTTAAAGAGAGCCGGGGAGGCTGGATCCCCTTGGCGAAGGCCCCTGCCATTCGCAAAGAAGTTACTAATAACGCCATTCACAGCAACAGCAGTATGGCCACCCGAGACCAACTGCATGATACGATGGACATAAGCACCGTCGAACCCTTTGGCAAGAAGGACCTGCTTGAGGAAAGGCCAACTGACCGAGTCATACGCTTTTTCAAAGTCTAACTTAAGAATAACCGCTTTAGCTTTCCGCGCGTGAAGGTCGTGAACAATCTCATGAAGGGAAAGAATGCCATCTAGAATGAATCGCCCTTTGATAAAAGCAGATTGAAAGGGGCTAATAACTCTATGCGCAACCGGGGACAGCCGATTCGCAAAGCCTTTGGAAGGGAATTTGGCAAAGTTGTTAATCAACGCTATAGGCCGAAATTGGGAAATAACATCAGCACCCTTGACCTTCGGAATCAGGGATATTACAGCGTAATTCAGACGAGAGATATCGACAGTCCCAAGACAGAAACCCTGAATAACGCTACACACCAACTGTTTCAACTGGGGCCAAAATCTCCGAAAGAAAGGAATGGAAAAGCCATCTGGCCCAGACACTGCATTGGGGTTAGCAGAATTAACCACGTCCCAGATTTCCTGATCAGAGAGCGGGATCATCAAGGAGGCATTCTCCTCGAGGGAAATTTTAAGACCAGAACTCCAAAGGTGGGGGGAAATGGACAAGCCCGATTGAGGTTTAGCCCCTAACAAAGACGAGAAGAAATCCACTACATGAGCTAGAATCACCGACTGATTAGAGGAGCGCACACCATTAATCATCAGACTGTTAGTGTCACAGCGCCTACGCCTACCGTTCGCAATCGCAAAAAAATATGCAGTAGGAGCGTCCCCTTTGAGTGTCCAATTAAGAGTGCCCCTCTGGCGCCAGTAAATCTCAGCCTGATGGTGCAGCTGCAAAAGTGCAGCCTCCAGATTATAACGAACGGCCCATCCATCGTCAGAGAGCCCAATAGAGTCAGCAGTACGATCCAGCTCCAGGATCTGATTTTCAAGAAAGGCTTTGGAGCGTCGATCCTCCGCCGCACGGTTACGCGACCACCCTCTAAGAAATTTGCGAAGGGAATAGGAGCAAGAATGCCAGTCATCTAGAGGGCCAAAGGAGCGGAGGTTGGAGGAAAGGGAGTGGGAAATTTTCGCAGCGACCATATCGACAAAGCCGTCAACCGACAGCCAAGAAGCATCAAACTGAAATCTAGCCGGAGGTCTATTGCATATGGAACCATCATCAAGAATCAAGGGGGTATGATCAGACCCGACAATGCATTTAGCGAGAAGATAAGACCTAGGGAACAGGGCATCCCACCTGGGACCAAGGAAAACACGATCCAGCACGGATCTAATAGGGTTAGCCTGATGATTAGACCAAGTAAAGCGAGCTCCCCCCCCCACGAGGAAGCTCACGAATGGCGTTAGCACTAATAAAGTCATTAAAAGCATTGGCTAAAGACCAAGAGAAATTATTATTATTCTTGTCAAGAGGGCAACGCAGCAAGTTAAAGTCTCCCCCAATAACCATCGGTAAAGTACAAGACTCAATCTTGGTCAAGAGTTCATTAAGGAAAAGGTTCGATAGAGAGTGGTCCGCAGGCCCATAAACAACGATGTACTCACAGAGGGTATTCATAGATTTGTGAGACAGAACAACACTAGCCCAAAAAAACCCATGATCAAAAGCAACGAAATCAAAAATATCCTTATTAGAGCCAATCAAAATCCCGCCAGAGTGTCCCGAAGCAGGTAAGAATTGCCAATGAAATCTATCCATACCCACGATAGCAGAGAGCTCACTAGGGGAGAAGGAATCCTTAAAAGTTTCAACCAGCCCCACAAAATCAATAGAGTTAGAATGAACCAAATCTTTAAGTTGGTCACGGCGCCCCCTAGCACCGAACACCCTTATATTCCAGAATAAAGCCCTCATTTATACGATAGGTTCTTGATACGGAGACTCGACCTGCAGGGGGCCATGCAGGATTTAGAACGTTTATTAGCGCCCCTCTTGGCAGGACAGGAAGGGGGCTGGCCACTACCAGCACCCGAAGCCTCCCCCGCAGCACAGCCAGCATCCGCGACCCGCGAGGCAACAGCCTCTTTGGCTTTCACAATGGCTGCCTGAGCCAATTCATTAGCCCGAATAATGGCAAGAAGCGAACTAGGAGAACCAACAGAAGAATCGACCACCACACCCACATCCGACATAATGTTTAAAAGATGATCATCAGACATCGAAGATAAAACCACCCGAACCGGAGAAACAGCGGCAAATGAGGATGGGGAGGTACCTGGGGGAGGGAGGTCCTTCGCCACAACCCGCTTCTCCGCCCGTTCCAGGATAGAACCACCAGAGTGCGCCACCCATCTACCTTTATGGGCCGTGGACACTGGGGAACGGATGGCAGGCGACCGCACAGCAGGAGAGCCAACATGGGGGCCCGAGCGGGACATGGAGCCCAGATCTTGATCAAGAAGCCGACAAATCCCCGTCATTGATTGCTTCGAGCCCGACGAGTTCCGGCTCTTAGCCGAGTACTTGCGCACTGAGGATTTCTTCTTCGAGGGGGGCTGGGATTCCATCATATCACAAGCAGGAGAGACAGGAAGATCTTCAATTCCTGAGCGGGTGGGGGAGAGAGGGCGAGCAGGAAGATTGGAGCAAGCACCAGACATAGGAGTGGCCGAGCAAGGCGGAGCCTTTGGCAGATCAGCGGCAGTAGTAGGAGCATTCTGAGCAGCAGGGGGGATCACCGAGTCATCACGAGGGGCATCACCACCAGGCGCTTGAGATTGAAACAACTCCTGTTCTGAGTCTGCCAGTCCATCCCATTCGGATTGAGTGAAGCGGAGATTAGACCCAAAGCTCTGATTAGGGCCACCAAAGGAACCATCCCCTTCCTTGTCATGCTTATCATGCTTATCCGAAGGATTAACAGACGGAGGGGGGGAGGTGGAGCTTGGAAAGCCGCCGCCGCCCCCTCCACCCGCACCCGCAGTCTGATGCCATTGGGAGATGAGTAAACATCAATGAAACCATGCACCCGTTCAGGGTCAACGCACCAAACCTTCATCCTAGCAGGACCAACCTTGTTCAGAGACTCCTCATCCACCTCAATGGGTTTCCCAATCAGAACCCCAAAGGACATGAGAAAAGCAGACGAGCGCAGACCAGCCGGCAGATCATCGATCAACACCCACACTTGAGAGAGAGGGCCAACTGCAGTACCATTGTATGAAGCCGCTTTAACAGAAACCACCAGTTGGTTAAGGGGCAAGGTGAAACTGGTGCAGGAAGCGATCATACGCAGGCATTCTTTGGAGGGGAACACCACAGAGAAGTCAAAGTCCGATAGCTGCACAACTTGCCAGTCCCAACCAGCCACATCCCAAATGCGGAGCCCTTCCAGAAGAGTTTGGGGCGAGATCTTTTGGTCCTTGATAGAGACAATCGCCGCATTGGACAGCGCAGGTGCCACCTCCCGAACAGGCAGGTCACCATCAAAGGCGAAGAAAGAGCAACCAGGGAGGCCCATACCAAACTGGAAGACCGCAGGAGGCTTCTGCCTATCCATGCAGTTGACCGTGAGGTGACCATCAGAACGGCAAATCAAGCAGAATGGGGGGTTGGTGCAGCGAGACTGGAAGTGCCCCGGTCTGTGGCAGGCAAAACAGGTGAGCGCCGAAGGGTTGCTGTGGGAGGAAGGGGAGGGGCGGGGTTGCTGATGCGCCGGAGGAGGAGGAAGGATCCCATCCCCCATGCCCGGAGGGAGGGGCGCCCCCGAGGCCGGACCAGGTGGCCGACGCGCCGGCCCCGCGAAGGAGCGAGGCGGCAGACGAAAACCAGATCCAGCCCCAAACGCGCGAGGAGGCGGGGGAGGCAGGGGCCAAGACGGGGCAGACGAGCCCCGCCCCACACCCTGAGCAGGAAGGGAAGCCGAGGACGAAGATACCCCACCACCGGAGGCCACCGCCGCCTCCCACGGATCCAGCACCGGAGAGGGAGAAGGACCAGATCCAGAGCCCTGCGGCCCAGATCCAGTCACCCCATCCCTCTCCGAGCGCTGCACCCACTCCGGACCCGAAGCCCAGGCGTCGCGGCCACGAGCCGCCTGCTCGCGCGCCGCCTGCTCCGACTCCAGCTTGGAGCGGAGCGAGGCCTCTAGCTCCAGATCCACCGCGGAGGCGGGGGAGTCCTCGCGGCGCCGCTTGCTACCAGAAAGCGCCTCGCAGGAAGAGCCCCTAGATTTGTCCATGGAAATCACCGCAGCAAAAGTAAGAAGGAGGGGTGGAGGTGGAGGGGATCTAAAGACGCGACGGATGTGAAGGCGATAGCGGCGCAAATCAGAGGCGGAAGCAGGAAACCCTAGCAGGGGGGACGCCGAACCGCGTGGGATCCATATATAGCCCGAGCGAGCCGTGCCCCCCTGGGCCCGACTCGCCAAATGGGCCGAAGGAGGATGGGGAGCCGGTAGCCGGGTGTTGGGCCCAACTGGGCCAAAAGAAACGAGCGGGGGGAAATCGACCACCGAAGAAAGGAGGGGGGAGGCCCACTAGCCAACACCGCCCCGATAGGCCCATCAAGCCCACACGGAGGGCAGGCCCGCAGGCCGGAGGCCACCGCACTGAGATCTGGATCTAGGGTACACGGGGCAACCGCCGGCCCCGCCGACGCCACCACCGGCGACGAAGCCACAACAGCCGAAGACGGAGAAGGAGAGGGAGAGGGAGATGGAGATGGGGAGCCTCCAAGCTCCCCATCAGGAGCACAACCCAAGATACCAGGAGCAGGAGATGCAACCGCAAACTTACCAGATTTACGCCGACGCCGCGAGATCCGGATCCAACCGTCGACCGACGGAGACACCACCACTGGCCGGCCTCGACCCCCGGGGGCGAACTTACGAAGGCGAGGGGCGGCGCAGGCCACCCCCCCCCCCCCCCCCGAGCAGGTCACCGCACCACCGGGGGAGGGGGAAGGAGACTGCGAATCCTCCACATCCGACCCCAGGGCCCAAAAACGAGAACCAAGCACCGGCAGCGGAGAGGAGGGAGGGGAGAAACCCACTTGCGGAGAGCCAGGGGGAGAGGGGGAGCGCAGCTGCACACGGAGAGGATGGCGACCGGACACCGGCCATCGGGGAAGGGCGGGGGGCAGTCCTACCGAGGCAAGGAAGAGGGGAGGAAGGGAGGGGAGAGAGGGAGGAGAGAGGAGCCATCCCACCAAGAGGGTATTTTGGGTTGGCTTGGGAGCCTTATGCTGGGCCTTATGGAATATTAGAAACAAATTTACTATTGAGCTTACCTTCCCATCTAAACCTGCTGATGTTCTATTCAAATCATGTATATTCTTGCAGCAGTGGAGATCATTGACTAAGGAGCCTGATCGGGACACCCTGGACCTGCTCATCAACAAAATTCGGGATTCGGCTTCTCAGATATCCGGGACGAACCCTGCCGTATAATTTGGTGCTGTCGTTTGCGGACATTTGGTCTTTCTCCTTCCCGGCATGCGCGCTGTGTAAGGCAGTTGCCTGTGTCATGCTTGCTTAGGTTTCTCTTAAACTCCTCTATGTGGTTATGATTTCCAGTGAACCTGTGGTATCCGTGACGCTGCCTGGTGGCTTTATCTATAAAGTCGGGCCTTGGCCTTTTCTCTAAAAAATATGTTAAAGCAGGTTAAACATATCTTGTTTGCTACTCCCTCTCTTTAGACCAAAAGATGTCTTATATTTAGAGACCGAGGGAATGTTACATAGTTCATCAAACCCATGTCAAATTAATTAAAAAAATGAATTACTAAACCTACCTGACTAAATCAAACTCAAACCAATGCATCAATCGACACTAGCAGTAGTACACTGAAGAAATCGACACTAAATGGAGGCAATTAATATGTACAGCTAGCACCCATTTGCCTACATTCTGCAGTTGAATCTAAACCAATCACTCTATTTCAGAAGATGCATGTACATGCATGCAGCTAGCACGCACCGGCCGTCAGCCAGCAACGAGGCGAGGCTAGTTTGAAATGGAGGGGAAGCACAGCAGAAATCCAGCTGCGCCTGAGAGCAGCAGTTGGTAAAGCGGGCATGCGTACGCGTGGACACCATGGACGTTGAGCAAGCACCGAGCTCCTGCCATAGACGTCGAGCTAAACTGGCATCGCAAATATGCCTCGCTGTGAGAACTAGCTAAAACATGCATAACCGTTAAGAAAAAAGCTCATGCAATGCATGAAAATACCTGAATGCAGATCGAGCTAGCTAGCTAGGTAGGCAACTACAGAGAAGAGATCAACATCTGCTAAAGATCTTATAAAGATCAGCATTAGGTTTCCACACACACATAGGATCACGCCAAACGACCGGGCTCCACAATCACGAAGAAGATTAGTGGGAGATCACGGAACAGAGCAGTAGTAAAATGGAGTACCAAGCATCCAAATTAATAGGAACGGGAACACGACCCTAGCTAGCTATGTGCTCGTGCAGGAAGTTGGTAACGCCCGAGCCAGCCAGCGCCCTCTCATGTCCTGTAGATGGCTCCTTGCTTTTATTCGGTCTTCTTCCTTCTTAACCCGGTCAGATCATGGCTTCCCTTCCGCCGCTGGAGATGAAGATAGTTGTGTTAAGATTGCGGATGTATATTTCTCAACAACCAGGCGGAAACCTAGGTAGTACATAGTACATACCTGGTGCACCAGCAGCATTCCCGAGCCAGTCAGCAGCAGCAACAGCAGCAGCAGACATGAACTACCAGCCTGACGATCGCCGCCGTGACGATGAAGCCAATGCACACAGTCAGGACGATGTTATCCTTTACGAACCTCCCTGCAGCGCAGCGCATCACAAGTTAGAGATAGATTCACCATGAGATCTACCGGCCGGAGTTATGTAGCAATTTTTTTGAAAAGGGGGATTCCCCGACCTCTGCATCAGAAAGATGCATACGGCCATCTTATTAACCAAATAAAGTAGTGCGAACATGGTCCCAAAAGTCTCATAAAGTACTAAAAAAGCACAAAAAGCTCACACAGAGCCAGAGAGGGCTAGAAACATCAACTAGCCAAGAAAAGATGCCACAACCGGCTGGCTAAAACTAGATAGGGATACTAAATGCCTATCCTATTACATGAGCGCCATCCAAACCGGTTGAAGATATCCCGAGCTACCATCTCCCAGCGGAAAGACCCAGTAACCAAATGCTCCCTGGCCTCCGTCTGGGTTAGTAGCGACCACGAACGGATCAGTGTCGTAGCTGGGAATAGAACCTGCAAAAAATGTATACATGATATTCTGTTAAAGACCAAATCATTTCTGCAATTCCAGATAGTCCACAGTAAAGCACAAACTCCAACCCGAATATGTCTCGCTAAGTCAGGCTCAATCCCATTAAGCCATGTCCCAAATAACGCATTAACAGAATTCGGTGGGTTGATATTAAAAGCAATGTGGACCGTCTGCCAAAGTACCTTGGCCAGCAGGCAATCAAAAAAGAGGTGTTTGATAGTCTCATCCCGATCGCAGAAACTACACCTAGTAGGTCATGTCCAATTACGCTTTATCAAGTTGTCCTTAGTTAAAATAACTTGTTTATGGACAAACCACATAAACACTTTTATTTTCAGAGGAACTTTGACATCCCAAACATGCTTGGACGTAGGAATGGAGTTCGAATTAATAACATCAATATACATTGATTTTACCGTAAATGCTCCAGACTTAGTCAACTTCCAGCATAATTCATCGGGTTGTTGAGAAAGCTGGACTTCCATCAGTCTCGTAACTAGACGGAGCCATTCTTCCCAACGATTGCCCGCTAGCGATCGACGGAACTGAATATTAAGGGGGGTAGATTGAAAGACCGATGCAACGAACACCTCACGTCGTTGAACGATGCGGTACAAAGACGGGTATTGGATGGCCAAGGGTGTCTCACCGAGCCAAGTATCCTCCCAGAAACATGTACTCGTGCCGTTTCCAATAAAAAAATTCATCCTATTAAACAATGCCTGTTTGACTTTCATAAGGCCTTTCCAGAAGGGCGAGTCAGTCGGCCGGACTGTAACCTGGGACAAAGTTTTTGTCTGGAGGTACTTGCTGCGAAGGATTTGAGCCCACATAGCATCATTCTCCGAAGAGAGCTTCCACAGCCACTTGCTAAGAAGACATTCATTCTTAACTTCGAGATTCTCAATCCCGAGACCCCCTTGGTCTTTCGGTCTACAAATGATATCCCATTTAGCAAGCCGATATTTTCTTTTAAGCTCATCACCCTACCAAAAGAAGCGCGATCGATAGAAGTCCAGTCTCTTCCTAACCCCAACTGGTACCTCAAAGAACGATAGAAGAAACATTGGCATACTCGTGAGCACCGAATTAATTAGGATTAATCGGCCTCCGTATGACATGAGTTTACCCTTCCAGCAGCTCATTTTCTTCTCAAATCGGTCCTCGATGCACTTCCATTCTCTGTTTGTCAGCCTACGATGGTGGATAGGAATCCCCAAGTAAGAGAAGGGTAACTCTCCCAACTCACATCCAAACAATTGCCTATAAGCCTCCTGTTCATCTTTCGCCCTACCAAAACAGAACAGCTCGCTCTTATGAAAGTTGATCTTTAACCCGGTCAATTGTTCAAATAGGCATAACACCAGCTTCATATTTCTCGCCCTGGCCAAGTCATGCTCCATAAAGATGATCGTATCATCAGCGTACTGAAGGATGGAAACACCTCCATCAATAAGATGAGGTACCAATCCACCGACTTGACCACTTTCCTTAGCCCTTCCTATCAAAATTGCTAACATATCCACCACAATGTTAAACAAGATAGGGGACATCGGATCTCCTTGTCTTAGGCCTTTATGTGTCTGGAAATAGTGACCTATGTCATCGTTAACTCTAATTCCCACACTACCTTTTTGCGTAAATGATTCAACCTGTCGGCGCCAGGCTTCATCAAAACCTTTCATACGCAATGACTGTTGGAGGAATGGCCATTTGACCTTATCATACGCTTTCTCGAAATCCACTTAAAAATCACTCCATCTAATTTTTTGGAATGAATTTCATGGAGCGTTTCATGCAGGACTACCACCACTTCAAGGATATTTCTGTCCGGCATGAAAGCGGTTTGGGACTGTTGCACCACAGAATGCGCAATCTGTGTGAGTCTGTTAGTCCCGACCTTGGTGAAAATTTTGAAACTAACATTGAGGAGACAGATCGGCCTGAATTGCTCAATTCTCACCGCATCTGTCTTCTTAGGAAGCAGTGTGATAGTCCCAAAATTCAATTGAAATAATTGAAGCTGTCCAGAGAACAGATCATGGAACATAGGTAGTAAATCCCCCTTAATAATGTGCCAGCACTTTTTATAGAACTCTGCCGGGAATCCATCCGGTCCAGGAGCCTTATTGTTTTTCATCTGTGTAATGGCATCAAACACCTCCTTCTCCGAGAACGGGGCAACCAGAATATCATTATCGGCAGCCGATAACTGAGGTACATCCTCAGTCCTGGACTCATCGAGGGACACACTATTATCCTCCGGAGGTCCAAATAACTACTTATAATAGTCGGTAATATATGTTTTTAGGTTATCCTGACCTAAAATAGTGCCCTCGTCTTGCTCAAGCTGAAAGATACACTTCTTTCTGTGTTTGCCATTAGCAATCAAATGGAAGAACTGAGTATTCGCATCCCCCTGGACCACTTTTCGGACTTTAGCACGCAAAGCCCACTTCAGTTCTTCTTCGCAGAGCAATTCTTTTAACCTCTTCTCCGCCTCATTTTTAACCTAAAGCTCTGGTGATAAAGTATGGGATTCGGCCTGTATGTCCAGGTCCTGTATAAGAATAAGGAGTCTATCCTTTTCAATCTTATACTCACCACTGAGGTGCTTAGCCCAGCCCCGTAAGAAGCTTCTCAAATGCCTAATCTTATTCTGCCAACGCTCAATCGCAGTTTTGCCTCCTACACCTTTAACCCATTCCCTGGCAATCAAGTCCAAGAACCCCTCGCGTTCAAACCATGACATCTCGAAGGAGAATGTGTTCTTGTTACCCACGTGGTTCGGCTCCCCTGAGTCCACAAACAATGGGGTATGATCAGATATTCCCCTCGAAAGAGCTTGCACCGTAACCAGAGGGAACTTTTGTTCCCACTCCACGCTCGCAAGAACTCGATCAAGTTTTTCATAGGTTGGGTTTGGCAGAGCATTAGCCCAGGTAAACTTTCGACCAGAAAGCTCTATCTCTCTCAGATCCAAGCTTTCAGTAATGGTGTTGAACATGAAAGACCATCTGCCATCAAAGTTATCATTGTTCTTCTCCTCTCTCCTCCTGATGATATTGAAATCACCTCCAACTAAAATTGGCAGTTGTTCAGACCCACAGATTCGAACAAGGTCCGCTAGAAATTCCCCTTTAAGCTCGGGCTGTGCGGCACCATAGACCGCCACCAAAGCCCAGTTAAAACCATCTATCCTAGACCTAACTCGAAACTTCACCGTGAAGTCACCCATCACTACACTTCGGACTTCAAGCGAATCGCATCTCACACCTAGTAAGATACCACCCGATCTTCCTCGTGGAGGGAGGCAGTACCAATCGAAATCAATACCACCCACAAGAGAGGACAGAAACTGTGGTGCGAAGTTATCTCTACCCGTCTCCGATAGAGCAATAAAATCTAACCTCTGCTCTAAAGCTGCCTCATCCAAGAATCTTCTTTTAGCCAAGTCCTTCAGACCTCTGCTATTCCAAAAAATTCCTCTCATATTTCATCATGGAATTTTTTAGTGGTTCGAATCCTAGCACTCCTACGAACTGCGGAATCGGGATAAATCTTCCGTTTCCACTTACGCTTAGGTTTACTAAGCTCAGTGTCCCGGTCCTCATGACCGGGTTCACAAATATGACTAGCATCATTCTCTAGGGGTGCATCATCTTCCTCAGCGTCATGAATGGGGGGTGCTAGATCCTCACACAGATTATCGAGCACTCTAACCCCTAACGCATTAATCTCATCATCATTCATTGGTTTAACTGCTGCAAGATTATGAATAGTCTCTAAAGCACGTTCCGCCTCCAAATCTAACAGATCATTCATCGAATTGGTAACCTCACTATCCGTAGCACCTAGTGAAACTCCTAATTGGTTTGCATTATTTATAATGTCCTCATTAGAAAAATGCAATAAGGAATTAGATAGGTTGACGGACATACCAGAAGATAAAGCAGCATCCTAAAGCTTGGCCGCCCTCATAGTGCACCGCTGCTGCATATCGTCCACCTCAGGGATGTCCAGGATGCGAGCACTCATCCGTCTCCCCTCGGAGATATGGTCCGGGATCCCACCAAACGCGACAACCTCCTCCCTAGTAAAACCTGGCACTGAATCCCTGAAAGGTGGTGCCGAAGTTACCAGAGATGGCGTCTGCGGGTTCCCGATCCCCTGAGACAGGTGCCCCACACCAGGGGCCCCTGCCAAAGGTAGTGTCGAGGAGGGTGTAGTGGGGACCACCTGCCCGCACCCTCCTCCCACCCCAGCCGCCGGCTCAGACGAAAGAGCCATCGGCGGGGTGGTCCTCCTGACCGTCGGTGGAGAGGGAGGAGACAGGGCCTCCTGCCCCGGCGTCCCCCCTAACGCAGCAGCAACCTCCGTGGTTACCACCAACGGAGTAGCAGGAGCCGAGGCCTCCTGCCTCGGGCTCCCTCTCGCAGCACCGTCCGACCCCCTCGGGGCCGGCGTCACCGACGCCACCGGGATCGTTATGGGGACGGGAGAAGACGGGGCCACCTGCCCCGAACCCCCTCCCCCACAACCCAACGCGACTGCAGTCGCCGACTCTGCAGTCGCGTCCGCGTGAGGCGCCAGAACAAGAGAAGCACCCTCCGGCCTCCTCTCCATAGCGCCGACCAAAGTCCTCACATGTCGTCCAGCGGACAAACCAGCCTCCCCCTCGAACTCCAACGAAGGGAGCGTGTGCTCAAGACAATTACCAGACTCAACCTGGTCACTCCAGAGTCTGGGAGGTGCCGAGGCTGGCTCAAAAGACCCAAAACGCAAAGTAGTCATGGGCACCGCTGGTGAAGCTGCGGGCTCAACCCCGGTCCCCTCCCCAGGCGACTGAGAAGGTGGGTGAGAACCGTTAGACCCCTCTCGATTGGGCTCATCTGATGGTGGCCCCTTGGCCCCCGCATTACCATCCCTGTCGTGCATGTCAACATCATTACCATTAACAGCATCAGCAAATAAATCGGTGTCCTCAAACTCGGTCTCTAGCGGGAACACCTCTCCCTTATAGGTCCAGTTGACCTTATCAGGCACAAACTCAATATCCAGAACGCTAACTAAAAGCCGTGCAACCCCATGGGCACGCGTGAAAGCCATATCCACTTTTTCTGTCTTTCCAACCATGATGCCTAAACTGGCCACCACTCGAGCATCCTGCAGAGGCTTAGATGGAGCCCCTATAAACCGCAACCAGACCTGCGTAAGTGGCTTTCCTTTGGGCTCAACCTGCTTCCACTTGTTGAACTCCAGGATACACTTAGTCCCTGGAACTTTACACAAGCCAAAGCTCAATAATCTCTGCAGGTCATCAACAGATGGGAAATCAACTTTAAAAACCCTGTCCTCGATGAGCACCAAATCCCATCTAAAATCCCCGGGAGCCAGCTCCTGAAGCCTCCTCACAATCTGTGCCTCAGTCACCTCGCCCTGGGTCGCCCTCACAATCCCGGTAGCCAAACTCAGGGTATCCTCCGGGACCTCTCTCGCCGCCGGGGACTCAAAAAACATAAGCGCAGCACAGTATACTCCATAAATATTCAGCGTCGGAGGCAGGTCACGCAATAACGGGAACTCCCCCGAGTCATGTGCAAGCTTGCCACATGACTCACACAGCTAGGCCACACACTCAGCAATGAAGTGGCCCTTCTCACCACAACGGTAACAAATCATCCTTTCCTTCTTACGAGCATATTTGGACGCCCTCTCGGCATCAGACCTGTCAGTAGCCTCATCCACCATCCCAGCCTCAGGAACCTGAACACTCGCGAGAGCATTCACCACCTCCATCGCCTGTGAAGGAAGCTCAGAAGAAGTATGCTCAGACTCCTCTGCCGCAGCTGTAGGACCAACATCCCTAGGCGGGGGCAGGCGGCGAAATCGCCCACGACCCCCACCCCGACCACCACGATGGCCACGAAAGCCTCCTCTCTGACGGTGATCCGGGCCGGAAGCCCCCTCAACAAAACCACCTGCCGGGCCAAGAAACGGTCTCTCAGCCGACCCGTCACTCTGCCAGGCATATCCACGCCCTCCTCCCGTAGAAGAGGATCCTCGGTGCTGTCCTTCACCATACGCATCATACCCATCATCCCCCCACTGGTTTCGGGGCGGATCGTTGGGCTCTTTGTTGAGTCTGACCGGACCGGTTCTGCGCCGGCCTAGCAACGTAATGGGGCGGCGGTTTGCCTGTGGTCGCCGGCACGCCTCCAGCAGGCCGAGGTCCGCCACCGCGGCCAGCCGTAACCTCGCCAGAAGCCCCCGGCGCGGGGGGGTCGAGGGCCTCCACGACCCGCAGCCTGGGGAACGGAGGGCGCCGCACCTGGCGCCGGTGGTCTCACCCCACCCCGACCGGCAGCATGGGCAGTGGGCACCATGCCCAGCGCCGGCGGCCTCATGCCTCCCCTCCCAGAGGCCGGCTGCAAGGGAGCTTGTCCCGGAGGCCGCGCACCCACGGGGCACGCGCCTCGGCCTGAGGAACCAATCGCGACGGACCCAGCCGCCGGCGGCCTTTGGCCAGGCTGCACCAGGACGCCACGTCCGGCACCCGCCGCCGGCGGAGGGGCCGCTCCACCCCGACCCGCAGCGCCGGAAGAGGGCCGCTTGGCTGGCGGCGGAGCCTCCCCACGGCCTGCCATACCTGGCAGCGGCCGGATTCGCCGAGCCCGACGATCACCACAGGGAGGGAAACCTTTCGTCCCAGCCTTTCGAACCCTAGAACACGGCGGCGCACGAGCGAGAAGGACACAGTTTTCCTCGTACGTGCATGAGATCACGTCGGGCTGAGAGGGCACGACGCGGCTCTCCTGGGCCACATACCCAGTCGAGTCCGGTCCAACCAGGCCCTCATCAACACCCCCCTGATGGGCCTCATACCCATGCACAATCCGACAATCGGCCCACTCCTCAACGGCCCCTTCGTGGCCCAGGAGGAGATTCAAACGATCGTTCCTGGCCGCCCTGATCTCGGCCGCCGCCCCTCTCTTCTTCTTCTTCTTACGCACTACGAGACTCCAATCATCTTGCGGGAAGAAATCGAACAAAGTAACTGGTTGGATACATACCTTAGGTAGAGGCCCTTTCCAAGGCCGGATCGCCGTCGCCGCCGTCCTCCGGTGGATAATCCGGCGAACCACCTCCACCCTATCCTGAGAACGCAGCCCAATCCGCGCCGGATCATCGCCCGACACAGTTTCATCGACCAACGCGGCGACTTCTTCCTCCGAGTATCCAGTGTTGAAAGCCTCGCAAATCACGTCGAAAGGAGTTGGCGAGTAGTCCGCCGGAGATCTGCCCGCAGGATCCCCGTCGTCGTCCTCCTCTTCATCCGAGTCCGCGAGCACCCAGAACCGCCCCCCAACACGCCTCGCAGACAGATCCGCAGGTTCCGGCCGCCGGCTAGCGACGTTCGCCGCGGGCGTCTCTCGAGTCGCCTCTGGGGTCGCCATCTTCTGTGTCGAGAAAGAACGATCAACACAGCTAGCTTAAAATGGGGAGATTTTCACTTCCCAGCCTCTGCACCAACAAAGGATGCATACGGCCATTTTAATATGAGTATCAAGATAAACATGGTCCTCTTCTCTCTCACGGGCAGCGGCGGTGCCGATATCTCGAAGCGGAGGTAGCAGTTCGAGCCCAGAACCGCGGCCACGCTTCCTTGCACGGCGTCGGCGGTGAGCGTGAGCCTCCAGCTCTTGGCCATCTGCAGCGACGAATCCTGCAGGCACCGGGCGCACTCCGCCGGCTCGCTGTCCGTCGCGCACTGTGCCAGCATGCGCACCGTGTCGCCGTTGCTCGCCGTGGCAGTCGCGTCGGCGGCGGCCACCTGGCCGTTCGCGGACCGCGGGACCAGGGACCGCGCCACGGCCACGAGCTTCTGCACGTCGACGTTGTCGAAGCGCCGGAGGGCGTCGCCGGAGAATGTCACGCCACTGATGTCGTTGTCGTCCGCGCCGGCGGAGGACGCGTTGGTGTCCGCGTAGCCCGGGAAGCAGCCGTCGATCAGGAAGCCCGCGCGCCGGTTGACGTCTCCGCACAGGTCGGTGATCTTCCTGCCGGCGTCAGACAGGCAGCGGAAGCACGGGTCTGGCGCGGGGTCGCCGAAGCAGAGGCCGCGGGCGAACGCGCCGCCGGTCCGCATGGAGGCGAAGCCCGTCGGCGCGGCGGCCGAGGGGAGGGCGTCGAGTAGCGAGAGGAGATCGCGGCGGAACGCGCTGGTGCTGCCGTTGACAGTGGGCGTGGGCGGCGGGTAGCACTGGGTCACGATGATCTCGGAGGTGCCGGTGACCGCCGTCATGGCGACGAGGGAGACGAAGAGGAGAATGCGGCGGGAGAGCGCCATGGGAACAGGCAGCTCCGGGAAGGCAGTGGTGGAGACTAGGAGGAGGAGCCGAGGAGAGTCACCAAGGAAAGGACCAGCGCGAGCTCGGCCTCTGGTATTAATGTACGTATGGCAGGCAGCTCGCGTCGGATGCTTTGCCGCGGCATCGATTTGGAAAGGGTGGAGCGCTGCGTGGTTGCTACGCGCATTGCCATTCCAAGCAAGGCGACGACACCACCCCTCATGAAGCTGCACCCGCACTAAGAAGGGGCTCTGCCGAGCACTGCCCGTCGCCCACGCGAGCTTCCGCGCAACTTCCTCCCCCAGTGATTTACGGTTTTACCACCCAGTACAGTAACAACGTTTTTTTTTCTCTCTCAAAAAAAGTTTTTTTTTTGAATGTTGGTATGCACCAGTAACATCTGTTGAGGTGCAACACCTGTCAACCCAGCAATTGGACCCATGGGTATCCGAACCGAATGGGTAGGATATTGGCCGTGCTCTCCGCCCATGGGTCACGCCCATGCCCATGGGTAACCCGACTATTAGTGAGTAGGGTATGAGTTTGAGTTTGTGCCCGTGCGTTACCCTCGTGTCGCCCAATTAGTATTAATAATTGACTATAATATTGTCTTACATGACCTTGAGGGTGACCAGTGACGCCTCATAGCTGAGCAAGAAACGGCAGGAAGCTTCGACCGGAGGGGGGGGGGGCTTTTTGTCGTGGACAATTTCGGTTCATATGTGGGCGGAGCACCACGGAACCATTAGCACACGTATACGGTCATCATCATTCAGATTATGCAAGACATCAAAGAGCCACTCCACCCCCGTTGGACGCACAGTTGCAAGATCCAGCAGGTTTGAATGTTTTTGTATGTCTCGCCGGAGCTCCACCGCTCACCTGCAAAAAACATGGAGTGTGTTCTCCCGCTCCATCGCACATAATGGGCACACATCAACGATCTCCAACGTTCTGGTTTTCTTATTTGCCCAACTGGCCAACGAGTTCCATGCAAATATATCCATCTTGGGTGGAGCAGGGCGCCTCCATATAAGTGCCCGACATGTCGCCCATCTGGTGCCCTTTTCATTGCAACTGAGGATGGCAAGAAACGCTCGTAGAGGCTGAGACGATAAGTGCTATTCACCGAAAAGGCTCCATTCTGTTGAGCCGTCTAATACAATCCTCCGCTTGCCATGGCGATGAAGGAAATATGCCCTAGAGGCAATAATAAAGTTATTATTTATTTTCTCATATCATGATAAATGTTTATTATTCATGATAGAATTGTATTAACCGAAACATAATACATGTGTGAATACATAGACCAACATAACGTCACTAGTATGCCTCTACTTGACTAGCTCATTAATCAAAGATGGTTATGTTTCCTAACCATAGACATGTGTTGTCATTTGATCAACGGGATCACATCATTAGGAGAATGATGTGATTGACATGACCCATTCCGTTAGCCTAGCACTTGATCGTTTAGTATATTGCTATTGCTTTCTTCATGACTTATACATGTTCCTGTAACTATGAGATTATGCAACTCCCGTTTACCGGAGGAACACTTTGGGTGCTACCAAACGTCACAATGTAACTGGGTGATTATAAAGGAGTACTACAGGTGTCTCCAAAGGTACATGTTGGGTTGGCGTATTTCGAGATTAGGTTTTGTCACTCCGATTGTCGGAGAGGTATCTCTGGGCCCTCTCGGTAATGCACATCACTATAAGCCTTGCAAGCAATGTAGCTAATGAGTTAGTTACGGAATGATGCATTACGTAACGAGTAAAGAGACTTGCCGGTAACGAGATTGAACTAGGTATTGGATACCGACGATCGAATCTCGGGCAAGTAACATACCGATGACAAAGGGAACAACGTATGTTGTTATGCGGTTTGATCGATAAAGATCTTCGTAGAATATGTAGGAGCCAATATGAGCATCCAGGTTCCGCTATTGGTTATTGACCGAGAATAGTTCTAGGTCATGTCTACATAGTTCTCGAACCCGTAGGGTCCGCACGCTTAACGTTACGATGACAGTTTTATTATGAGTTTATAAGTTTTGATGTACCGAAGTTTGTTCGGAGTCCTGGATGTGATCACGGACATGACGAGGAGTCTCGAAATGGTCGAGACATAAATATTGATATATTGGAAGCCTATGTTTGGACATCGGAAGTGTTCCGGGTGAAATCGGCATTTTACCGGAGTACCGGGAGGTTACCGGAACCCCCCGGTGACCTAATGGGCCTTATTGGGCCTAATGGAGGAAGAGGAGAGGAGGCCTAGGGGCAGCCGCGCGCCCCTCCCCCCCCCCCCCCCCCCAAGTCCGAATAGGACAAGGAGGCCCCCCCCTTTCCTTTCCCCCCTCTCCTCCTTCCCCCCAAGTCCTAGCCAAACTAGGGAAAGGGGGGAGTCCTACTCCTGGTGGGAGTAGGACTCCTCCGGCGCGCCTCCTCCTAGGGCCGGCCGCACCCCCCCTTGCTCCTTTATATACGGGGGCGGGGGGGCACCCTAGAACACACAAGTTGATCTACGTGATCGTTCCTTAGCCGTGTGCGGTGCCCCCCTCCACCATATTCCACCTCGGTCATATCGTCGCGGAGTTTAGGCGAAGCCCTGCGCCGGTAGAACATCATCATCGTCACCACGCCGTCGTGCTAACGGAACTCATCCCCGACACTTTGCTGGATCGGAGTCCGGGGATCGTCATCGAGCTGAACGTGTGCTGAATTGGAGGTGCCGTACGTTCGGTACTTGGATCGGTCGGATCGTGAAGACGTACGACTACATCAACCGCGTTGTCATAACGCTTCCACTTTCGGTCTACGAGGGTACGTGGACATTACTCTCCCCTCTCGTTGATATGCATCACCATGATCTTGTGTGTGCGTAGGATTTTTTTTTAAATTACTACGTTCCCCAACAGTGGCATCCGAGCCAGGTTTTATGCGTAGATGTCATATGCACGAGTAGAACACAAGTGAGTTGTGGGCGATACAAGTCATACTGCTTACCAGCATGTCATACTTTGGCTCAGCGGTATTGTGAGATGAAGCGGCCCGGACTGACATTACGCGTACGCTTACGCGAGACTGGTTTCACCGTTACGAGCACTCGTGCTTAAAGGTGACTGGCGGGTGTCTGTCTCTCTCACTTTAGCTGAACCGAGTGTGGCTACGCCCGGTCCTTGCGAAGGTTAAAACAGCATTAACTTGACGAACTATCATTGTGGATTTGATGCGTAGGTAAGAACGGTTCTTGCTAAGCCCGTAGCAGCCACGTAAAATTTGCAACAACAAAGTAGAGGACGTCTAACTTGTTTTTGCAGGGCATGTTGTGATGTGATATGGTCAAGACGTGATGCTATATTTTATGGTATGAGATGATCATGTTTTGTAACCGAAGTTATCGGCAACTGGCAGGAGCCATATGGTTGTCGCTTTATTGTATGAAATGCAAATGCCCTGTAATTGCTTTACTTTATCACTAAGCGGTAGCGATAGTCGTAGAAGCAATAGATGGCGTAACGACAACGATGCTACGATGGAGATCAAGGTGTCGCGCCGGTGATGATGGTGATCAAGACGGTGCTTCGAAGATGGAGATCACAAGCACAAGATGATGATGGCCATATCATATCACTTATATTGATTGCATGTGATGTTTATCCTTTATGCATCTTATCTTGCTTTGATTGACGGTAGCATTTTAAGATGATCTCTCACTAAATTATCAAGAAGTGTTCTCCCTGAGTATGCACTGTTGCGAAAGTTCTTCGTGCTGAGACACCACGTGATGATCGGGTGTGATAGGCTCTACGTTCAAATACAACGGGTGCAAAACAGTTGCACACGCGGAATACTCAAGTTAAACTTGACAAGCCTAGCATATAACAGATATGGCCTCGGAACACGGAGACTGAAAGGTCGAGCGTGAATCATATAGTAGATATGATCAACATATTGATGTTCACCGTTGAAACTACTCCATCTCACGTGACGATGGACATGGTGTAGTTGATATGGATCACGTAATCACTTAGAAGATTAGAGGGATGTCTACCTAAGTGGGAGTTCTTAAGTAATATGATTAATTGAACTTAAATTTATCATGAACTTAGTACCTGATAGTATATTGCTTGTCTATGTTTGTTGTAGATAGATGGCTTGTGCTGTTGTTCCGTTGAATTTTAATGCGTTCCTTGAGAAAGCAAAGTTGAAAGATGATGGTAGCAATTACACGGACTGGGTCCGTAACCTGAGGATTATCCTCATTGCTGCACAGAAGAATTACGTCCGGGAAGCACCGCTGGGTTCCAGGCCTGCTGGTGATGCAACTGACGATGTTAAGAATGTCTGGCAGAGCAAAGCTGATGACTACTCGATAATTCAGTGTGCCATGCTTTACGGCTTAGAACCGGGTCTTCAACGATGTTTTGAACGTCATGGAGCATATGAGATGTTCCAGGAGTTGAAGTTAATATTTCAAGCAAATGCCCGGATTGAGAGATATGAAGTCTCCAATAAGTTCTATAGCTGCAAGATGGAGGAGAATAGTTCTGTCAGTGAACACATACTCAAAATGTCTGGGTGTAATAATCACTTGATTCAACTGGGAGTTAATCTTCTAGATGATAGTGTCATTGACGGAATTCTTCAATCACTGCCACCAAGCTACAAGAGCTTCGTGATGAACTATAATATGCAAGGGATGGACAAGACTATTCCCGAGCTCTTCGCAATGCTAAAAGCCGCGGAGGTAGAAATCAAGAAGGAGCATCAAGTGTTGATGGTTAACAAGACCACCAGTTTCAAGAAAAAGGGCAAAGGGAAGAAGAAGGGGAACTTCAAGAAGAACAGCAAACAAGTTGCTACTCAAGAGAAGAAACCCAAGTCTGGACCTAAGCCTGAGACTGAGTGCTTCTACTGCTAGCAGACTGGACACTGGAAGTGGAACTGCCCCAATTATTTGGCGGATAAGAAGGATGGCAAAGTGAACAAAGGTATATGTGATATACATGTTATTGATGTGTACCTTACTAATACTTGCAGTAGTACCTGGGTATTTGATACTGGTTCTGTTGCTAATATTTGCAACTCGAAACGGGGACTACGGATTAAGCGAAAATTGGCTAAGGACGAGGTGACGATGCGCGTGGGAAATGGTTCCAAAGTCGATGTGATCGCGGTCGACACGCTACCTCTACATCTACCATCGGGATTAGTTTTAGACCTAAATAATTGTTATTTGGTGGCAGCGTTGAGCATGAACATTATATCTGGATCTTGTTTGTTGCGAGACGGTTATTCATTTAAGTCAGAGAATAATGGTTGTTCTATTTATATGAGTAATATCTTTTATGGTCATGCACCCTTGAAGAGTGGTCTATTTTTATTGAATCTCAATAGTAGTGATACACATATTCATAGTGTTGAAACCAAAAGATACAGAGTTGATAATGATAGTGCAACTTATTTGTGGCACTGCCATTTAGGTCATATCGGTGTAAAGCGCATGAAGAAACTCCATACTGATGGGCTTTTGGAATCACTTGATTATGAATCACTTGGTACTTGCGAACCGTGCCTCATGGGCAAGATGACTAAAACGCCGTTCTCCGGAACTATGGAGCGAGCAACTGATTTGTTGGAAATCATACATACTGATGTTTGTGGTCCAATGAATGTTGAGGCTCGCGGCGGGTATCGTTATTTTCTCACATTCACAGATGATTTGAGCAGATATGGGTATATCTACTTAATGAAACACAAGTCTGAAACATTTGAAAAGTTCAAAGAATTTAAGAGTGAAGTGGAAAATCATCGTAACAAGAAAATAAAATTTCTACGATCTGATCGTGGAGGAGAATATTTGAGTTACGAGTTTGGTTTACATTTGAAACAATGCGGAATAGTTTCGCAACTCACGCCACCCGGAACACCACAACGAAATGGTGTGTCCGAACGTCATAATCGTACTTTACTAGATATGGTGTGATCTATGATGTCTCTTACTGATTTACCGCTATCGTTTTGGGGTTATGCTTTAGAGACGGCCGCATTCACGTTAAATAGGGCACCATCAAAATCCGTTGAGACGACGCCTCATGAACTGTGGTTAGGCAAGAAACCAAAGTTGTCATTTCTTAAAGTTTGGGGCTGCGATGCTTATGTGAAGAAACTTCAACCAGATAAGCTTGAACCCAAATAAGAGAAATGTGTCTTCATAGGATACCCAAAAGAGACTGTTGGGTACACCTTCTATCACAGATCTGAAGGCAAGCTTTTTGTTGCAAAATTCGGATCCTTTCTAGAGAAGGAGTTTCTCTCGAAAGAAGTGAGTGGGAGGAAAGTAGAACTTGATGAGGTAACTGTACCTGCTCCCTTATTGGAAAGTAGTTCATCACAAGAACCGGTTCCTGTGACAACTACACCAATCAGTGAGGAAGCTAATGATATTGATCATGAAACTTCAGATCAAGTTTCTACTGAACCTCGTAGGTCTACCAGAGTAAGATCCGCACCAGAGTGGTACGGTAATCCTATTCTGAAAGTCATGTTACTTGACCATGATGACCTTACGAACTATGAGGAAGCGATGATGAGTCCAGATTCCGCAAAATGGCTAGAGGCCATGAAATCTGAGATGGGATCCATGTATGAGAAAAAAGTATGGACTTTGGTTGACTTTCCCGATGATCGGCAAGCCACTGAGAATAAAAGGATTTTTAAGAAGAAGACTGACGCTGATGGTAATGTAACTGTCTATAAAGCTCGACTTGTTGCAAAAGGTTTTCGACAAGTTCAAGGGGTTGACTACGATGAGACTTTCTCACCCGTAGCGATGCTTAAGTCTGTCCGAATCATGTTAGCAATTGCTGCATTTTATGATTATGAAATTTGGCAAATGGATGTCAAACTGCATTTTTGAATGGATTTCTGGAAGAAGAGTTGTATATGATGCAGCCAGAAGGTTTTGTTGATCCAAAAGATTCTAACAAAGTGTGCAAGCTCCAGCGATCCATTTATGGACTGGTGCAAGCATCTCGGAGTTGGAATAAACGCTTTGATAGTGTGATCAAAGCATATGGTTTTATACAGACTTTTGGAGAAGCCTGTATTTACAAGAAAGTGAGTGGGAGCTCTGTAGCATTTCTGATATTATATGTAGATGACATATTATTAGTTGAAATGATATAGAATTTCTGGATAGCATAAAGGGATACTTGAATAAAAGTTTTTCTATGAAAGACCTCGGTGAAGCTGCTTATATATTGGGCATCAAGATTTATAGAGATAGATCAAGACGCTTAATTGGACTTTCACAAAGCACATACCTTGATAAAGTTTTGAAAAAGTTCAAAATGGATCAGGCAAAGAAAGGGTTCTTGCCCGTACTACAAGGTGTGAAGTTGAGTCAAACTCAATGGCCGACGACAGCAGAAGATAGAGAGAAAATGAAAGATGTTCCCTATGCTTCAGCCATAGGCTCTATCGTGTATGCAATGCTGTGTACCAGACCTGATGTGTGCTTAGCAATAAGCTTAGTAGGAAGGTACCAAAGTAATCCAGGAGTGGATCACTAGACTGAAGGAAATATGCCCTAGAGGCAATAATAAAGTTATTATTTATTTCCTTATATCATGATAAATGTTTATTATTCATGATAGAATTGTATTAACCGGAAACATAATACATGTGTGAATACATAGACCAACATATAGTCACTAGTATGCATCTACTTGACTAGCTCGTTAATCAAAGATGGTTATGTTTCCTAACCATAGACATGTGTTGTCATTTGATTAATGGGATCACATCATTAGGAGAATGATGTGATTGACATGACCCATTCCGTTAGCCTAGCACTTGATCGTTTAGTATATTGCTATTGCTTTCTTCATGACTTATACATGTTCCTGTAACTATGAGAATTATGCAACTCCCGTTTACCGGAGGAACACTTTGGGTACTACCAAACGTCACAATGTAACTGGGTGATTATAAAGGAGTACTACAGGTGTCTCCGAAGGTACATGTTGAGTTGGCGTATTTCGAGATTAGGTTTTGTCACTCCGATTGTCGGAGAGGTATCTCTGGGCCCTCTCGGTAATGCACATCATTATAAGCCTTGCAAGCAATGTGACCAAATGAGTTGGTTACGGGATGATGCATTACGGAACGAGTAAAGAGACTTGCCGGTAACGAGATTGAACTAGGTATTGGATACCGACGATCAAATCTTGGGCAAGTAACATACCGATGACAAAGGGAACAATGTATGTTGTTATGCGGTTTGACCGATAAAGATCTTCGTAGAATATGTAGGAACCAATATGGGCATCCAGGTTCCGCTATTGGTTATTGACCGAGAATAGTTCTAGGTCATGTCTACATAGTTCTCGAACCCGTAGGGTCCGCACGCTTAACGTTACGATGACAGTTTTATTATGAGTTTATAAGTTTTGATGTATCGAAGTTTGTTCGGAGTTCCGGATGTGATCACGAACATGACGAGGAGTCTCGAAATGGTCGAGACATAAAGATTGATATATGGGAAGCCTATGTTTGGACATCGGAAAGGTTCCGGGTGAAATCGGGAATTTACCGGAACACCGGGGGGTTACCGGAACCCTCCCGGGGGTTAATGGGCCTTAGTGGGCCATGAGGGAGAAGAGGAGGGCCGGCCAGGGCAGGCCGCGCGTCCCCTCCCCCCCTAGTCTGAATAGGACAAGGAGGGGGGGCGGCGCCCCCTTTCCTCTTTCCCCTCCCCCCTTTCCTTCTCCACCAAGGCAAGAGGGGGGAGTCCTACTCCCGGTGGGAGTAGGACTCCTCCAGGCGCACCCCAAGGGGGCCGGCCGCACCTCCCCCTCCCTCCTTTATATACGGGGGCAGGGGGCACCCCATAACACACAAGTTGATCTACGGATCATTCCTTAGCCGTGTGCGGTGCCCCCCTCCACCATATTCCACCTCGGTCATATCGTCGCGGAGTTTAGGCGAAGCCCTGCGCCGGTAGTACATCATCACCGTCACCACGCCATCATGCTGACGGAACTCATCCCCGAAGCTTTGCTGGATCGGAGCCCGGGGATCGTCATCGAGCTGAACGTGTGCTGAACTCGGAGGTGTCGTACGTTCGGTGCTTGGATCGGTCGGATCATGAAGACGTACGACTACATCAACCGCGTTGTGCTAACGCTTCCTCTTACGGTCTACGAGGGTACGTGGACAACACTCTCCCCTCTCGTTGCTATGCCATCACCATGATCTTGCGTGTGCGTAGGAAATTTTTTGAAATTACTACGTTCCCCAACATAGACAGCGGTCAAGAACATCCTGAAATACCTGAAAAGGACTAAGGATATGTTTCTCGTATATGGAGGTGACAAAGAGCTAGTCGTAAATGGTTACGTCGATGCAAGCTTTGACACTGATCCGGACGATTCTAAATCGCAAACTGGATACGTGTTTTTATTAAACGGTGGAGCTGTAAGTTGGTGTAGTTCTAAACAAAGCGTCGTGGCGGGATCTACATGTGAAGCGGAGTACATAGCTGCTTCAGAAGCAGCAAATGAAGGAGTCTGGATGAAGGAGTTCATTTCCGATCTAGGTGTCATACCTAGTGCATCGGGACCAATGAAGATCTTCTGTGACACTACTGGTGCAATTGCCTTGGCAAAAGAATCCAGATTTCACAAGAGGACCAAGCACATCAAGAGACGCTTCAATTCCATCCGGGATCAAGTCCAGGTGGGAGACATAGAGATTTGCAAAATACATACGGATCTGAATGTTGCAGACCCATTGACTAAGCCTCTTCCACGAGCAAAACATGATCGGCACCAAGACTCCATGGGTGTTAGAATCATTACTGTGTAATCTAGATTATTGACTCTAGTGCAAGTGGGAGACTGAAGGAAATATGCCCTAGAGGCAATAATAAAGTTGTTATTTATTTCCTCATATCATGATAAATGTTTATTATTCATGCTAGAATTGTATTAACCGAAACATAATACATGTGTGAATACATAGACCCACATAACGTCACTAGTATGCCTCTACTTGACTAGCTCATTAATCAAAGATGGTTATGTTTCCTAACCATAGACATGTGTTGTCATTTGATTAACGGGATCACATCATTAGGAGAATGATGTGATTGACATGACCTATTCCGTTAGCCTAGCACTTGATCGGTTAGTATATTGCTATTGCTTTCTTCATGACTTACACATGTTCCTGTAACTATGAGATTATGCAACTCCCGTTTACCGGAGGAACACATTGGGTGCTACCAAACGTCACAACGTAACTGGGTGATTATAAAGGAGTACTACAGGTGTCTCCAAAGGTACATGTTGGGTTGGCGTATTTCGAGATTAGGTTTTGTCACTCCGATTGTCGGAGAGGTATCTCTGGGCCCTCTCGGTAATACACATCACTATAAGCCTTGCAAGCAATGTAGCTAATGAGTTAGTTATGGAATGATGCATTATGTAACGAGTAAAGAGACTTGCCGGTAACGAGATTGAACTAGGTATTGGATACCGATGATCGAATCTCGGGCAAGTAACATACCGATGACAAAGGGAACAACGTATGTTGTTATGCGGTTTGACCGATAAAGATCTTCGTAGAATATGTAGGAGCCAATATGAGCATCCAGGTTCCGCTATTGGTTATTGACCGAGAATAGTTCTAGGTCATGTCTACATAGTTCTCGAACCCGTAGGGTCCGCACGCTTAACATTACGATGACAGTTTTATTATTAGTTTATAAGTTTTGATGTACCGAAGTTTGTTCGGAGTCCTGGATGTGATCACGGACATGACGAGGAGTCTCGAAATGGTCGAGACATAAAGATTGATATATTGGAAGCCTATGTTTGGACATCCGAAGTGTTCCGGGTGAAATCGGCATTTTACCGGAGTACCGGGAGGTTACCGGAACCCCCCGGTGACCTAATGGGCCTTATTGGGCCTAATGGAGGAAGAGGAGAGGAGGCCTAGGGACAGCCGCGCGCCCCTCCCCCCCCCCCCAAGTCCGAATAGGACAAGGAGGGGGGCGGCGCCCCCCCCTCTCCTCCTTCCCCCCAAGTCCTAGTCCAACTAGGGAAAGGGGGGAGTCCTACTCCCGGTGGGAGTAGGACTCCTCCGGCGTGCCTCCTCCTAGGGCTGGCCGCACCCCCCCTTGCTCCTTTATATACGGGGGCAGGGGGCACCCTAGAACACACAAGTTGATCTACGTGATCGTTCCTTAGCCGTGTGTGGTGCCCCCCTCCACCATATTCCACCTTGGTCATATCGTCGCGGAGTTTAGGCGAAGCCCTACGCCGGTAGAACATCATCATCGTCACCACGCCGTTGTGCTGACAGAACTCATCCCCGACAATTTGCTGGATCGGAGTCCGGGGATCGTCATCGAGCTGAACGTGTGCTGAACTCGGAGGTGCCGTACGTTCGGTACTTGGATCGGTCGGATCGTGAAGACGTACGACTACATCAACCGCGTTGTCATAATGCTTCCGCTTACGGTCTACGAGGGTACGTGGACATTACTCTCCCCTCTCATTGCTATGCATCACCATGATCTTGCGTGTGCGTAGGAATGTTTTTTTTTGAAATTACTACGTTCCCCAACAGGCGAAGCATTGATTTTCAGAGACTATGTCGCATCTGTTTGTAGGGAATGTTGCTGCAATAGCAACCTTCCAGTTTGCATGCATGTCCATCCAGTAGCTAGCTAACTCTCCTAAGATGGCATTGGCCTCGCAAGGAGACCGGGACATGGGTTGCGGATGAGGAATCCACATGTCACGCTAAATGTGGACTGACGCACCACCACTAATGGGTCGGATTGGGCCTTCTTGAGGAGATAAAGGCCATGGATGATGGACTGCCAAGTGGTTGAAGCATTGCTAGAGAAGACCGTGTCCTCAAGGCGTCCATCAGGGCAATATCAAGCCTTTAGTACCCGCGCACACAAGCTACCGAGGTTAGAGATAAGGCACCAAACATGACGTGCGAGCAACACTTGGTTGAACAAGCAAGAGTCCTGAAAACCGAGCCAGCCCTGCTCCTTCGGCTTGATCATGGTATCCCATGCCCTTTAGTGCATCTTTCTTCTTCCTTCCTTCGCCCACACTAGAAATTTCTTACCATTCGTGTGAGATCATCACAAACACTACGCGGTAGCGAGAACACCCCCATCAAGTACGTGGGCAAGGACTGGACAACAACTTTAATCAATATTTGTTTCCCTCCTTGTGATGCGCCTTTTCCCCAGCCAGAATCCTCTTACTGAGTTGCTCTTGTAAGCTTTGGAACCGGCCCTTAGACATCCAGCCAGTGGGTGTAAGGAGCCCAAGGTAGCGCTCCTCAAAATGTAGATTCTGCACCTTCAATGCCAGGGATAAAGTAGCTTGATCAGCAGGTCAGCACCTGTTCCCAAATAAGATAGAGCACTTTGCGGGGTTTATAAATTGTCATGTATTCCTTCTATAGATAGCAAGAGCATCTCATACTTCCATACCTTCTATTGTTGTGGCAGGAAAAAAAGTAATGTGCCATCCGGAAATAGCAAGCGTGATATACTCGGCGCCCTGACACACACACACACACACACACACAAACACTGAGGTGACCCGTCCTTGTTGCACTTTGCTACGTCTTGAGCTTGCGTTGGTTTTCGTTGAAGAGGAAAGGGTGATGCAGCAATGGTAACGTAAGTATTTCCCTCAGTTTTTGAGAACAAAGGTATCAATCCAGTAGGAGGCTCCTCAAAACTCCCACGCACCTACACAAACAAACAAGAACTCGCAACCAACGCAATAAAGGGGTTGTCAATCCCTTCGCGGCCACTTGCGAAAGTGAGATCTGATAGAGATAATATGATAAGATAAATATATTTTTGGTATTTTATAATATAGATTGGAAAAATAAAGATGCAAATAAAAGTAGATTGGAAGCTTATATGATAAAAGATAGACCCGGGGGCCATAGGTTTCACTAGTGGCTTCTCTCAAGATAGCATAAGTATTACGGTGGGTGAACAAATTACTGTCGAGCAATTGATAGAAAAGCGAATAATTATGAGATTATCTAGGCATGATCATGTATATAGGCATCACGTTCGTGAAAAGTAGACCGACTCATGCCTGCATCTACTACCATTACTCCACACATCGACCGCTATCCAGCATGCATCTAGAGTATTAAGTTCATAAAGAACAGAGTAACGCATTAAGAAAGATGACATGATGTAGAGGGATAAACTCATGCAATATGATATAAACCCCATCTTTTTATCCTCGATGGCAACAATACAATACGTGCCTTGCTGCCCCTGCTGTCACTGGGAAAGGACACCGCAAGATTGAACCCAAAGCTAAGCACTTCTCCCATTGCAAGAAAGATCAATCTAGTAGGCCAAACCAAACTGATAATTCGAAGAGACTTGCAAAGATAACTTAATCACACATAAAAGAATTCAGAGGAGATTCAAATATTTCTCATAGATAAACTTGATCATGAACCCACAATTCATCGGATCTCGACAAACACACCGCAAAAAGAGTTACATCGAATAGATCTCCAAGAAGATCGAGGAGAACATGGTATTGAGATTCAAAGAGAGAGAAGAAGCCATATAGCTAATAACTATGGACCCGAAGGTCTGTGGTAAACTACTCACAACTCATCGAAGAGGCTATTGTGTTGATGTAGAAGCCCTCCGTGGTCGATCCCCCCTCCGACGGAGCACCGACGAAGGCTCCAAGATGGGATATCGCGGATACAGAAGGTTACGGTGGTGGAAATAGTTTTTCGTGGTCGATCCAGATGTTTTCGGGGTACGTGGGTATATATAGGAGGAAGAAGTAGGTCGGTGGACGCCCAAAGGGCCCACGAGATAGGGGGCACACCCAGTAGGGGGGGCTCCACCCTCATGGCCTCCTCGATTGCTTGTTGACTTGCACTCCAAGTCCTCTAGATCACGTTCGTTCCAAAAATCACACTCCCGAAGGTTTCATTCCGTTTGGACTCCGTTTGATATTCCTTTTCTTCGAAACACTAAAATAGGCAAAAAACAGCAATACGGGCTGGGCCTCCGGTTAGTAGGTTAGTTCCAAAAATGATATAAATGTGTAAAGTAAAGCCCATAAACATCGAAAACGGGTAATATAATAGCATGGAAAAATAAAAAATTATAGATACGTTGGAGATGTATCAAGCATCTCCAAGCTTAATTCCTGCTCGTCCTCGAGTAGGTAAATGATAAAAACAGAATTTTTGATGTGGAATGCTACCTAGCATAATTCTCAATGTAATTTTCTTTATTGTGGCATGAATGTTCAGATCCAAATGATTCAAAATAAAAGTTCATATTGACATAAGAAATAGTAATACTTCAAGCATACTAATCAAAGCAATCATGTCTTCTCAAAATAACATGGCTAAAGAAAGTTCATCCCTACAAAATCATATAGTTAGGCTATGCTTCATTTTCGTCACACAAAAATGCTCCCATCTTGTACACCCCGATGACAAGCCAAGCAATTGTTTCGTACTTAAATAATCTCAAACTTTTTCAACTTTCACGCAATACATGAGCATGAGCCATGGATATAGCACTATGGGTGGAATAGACTATGATAATGGGGATTGTGTGGAGAAGACAAAAAAGGAGAAAGTCTCACATTGACGAGGATAATCAACGGGCTATGGAGATGCCCATCAATTGATGTTAACATGAGGAGTAGGGATTGCCATGCAACAGATGAACTAGAGCTATAAATGTATGAAAGCTCAACAAAAAAAACTAGTGGGCGTGCATCCAACTTGCTTGCTCACGAAGACCTAGGGCATTTTAAGGAAGCCCATCGTAGGAATATACAAGCCAAGTTCTATAATGAAAAATTCCCACTAGTATATGAAAGTGACAACATAAAAGACTTTCTATATGAAGAACATGGTGCTACTTTGAAGCACAAGTGTGGAAAAAGAGATAGTAACATTGCCCCCCCCCCCTTTTTTTTGGGCCTTTCCTTTTTTGGCCTTTTTTTATTTGGCCTTTCTTTTTTTATTTGGGGACAATGCTCTAATAATGATGATCATCACACTTCTATTTATTTACAACTCATGAATTACAACTCAAAACTAGAACAAGATATGACTCTATATGAATGCCTCCGGTGGTGTACCGGTAAGGGCAATGAATCAATAGTGACATGTATGAAAAATTATGCATGGGGGCTTTGCCACAAATACGATGTCACCTACATGATCATGCAAGGCAATATGACAATGATGATGCGTGTCATGATGATAAACGGAACGGTGGAAAGTTGCATGGCAATATATCTCGGAATGGCTATGGAAATGCCATAATAGGTAGGTACGGTGGCTGTTTTGAGGAAGATATAAGGAGGTTTATGTGTGATAGAGCGTATCATATCACGGGTTTTGGATGCACCAGTGAAGTTTGCACCAACTCTTAAGGTGAGAAAGGGCAATGCACGGTATCGAAGAGGCTAGCAATGATGGAAAGGTGAGAGTGCGTATAATCCATGGACTCAACATTAGTCAAAAAGAACTCATATACTTATTGCCAAAATCTACAAGTCATCAAAAACCAAGCACTACGCGCATGCTCCTAGGGGGATAGATTGGTAGGAAAAGACCATCACTCGTCCCCGACCGCCACTAATAAGGACGCACAATCTAAGAACACCTCATGTTTCAATTTGTTACACAACTTTCACCATACGTGCATGCTACGGGACTTGCTAACTTCAACACAAGCATTCTTTAAATTCATAATCACCCAACTAGCATGACTCTAATATCACTACTTCCATATCTCAAAACAATTATCAAGTATCAAATTGATCATAGCATCCAATTCACTTCCTATGATAGTTTTTATTATACCCAACTTGGATGCTCATCATTCTAGGACCAATTTCATAACCATAGCAAATACCATGCTGTTATAAAAGACTCTCAAAATAATATAAGTGAAGCAAGAGAGACTAACAATTTCTACAAAATTAAGCCACTGCCGTGCTCTAAAAGATATAAGTGAAGCACTAGAGCAAAAACTATTTAGCTCAAAAGATATAAGTGAAGCACATAGAGTATTCTAATAAATTCCGATCAAGTGGGTTTCTCCCAAAAGGTATGTACGGCAAGGATGATTGTGGTAAACTAAAAGGCAAAGACTAATATCATACAAGACACTCCAAGCAAAACACATATCATGTGGCGAATAAAAATATAGCTCCAAGTAAAGTTACCGATAAACGAAGACGAAAGAGGGGATGCCTTCCCTGGGCATCCCCAAGCTTAGGCTTTTGGATATTCTTGAATATCTTGGGGTGCCATGGGCATCTAAAAGCTTAGGCTCTTGCCACTCCTTATTCCATAGTCCATCAAATATTTACCCAAAACTTGAAAACTTCAGAACACAAAACTCAACAGGAAATCTCATAAGCTCCGTTAGTGAAAGAAAGAAAAAACCAACACATAAGTACTGTAATGAACTCATTATTTATTTGTATGGGTGTTAAACCTACTGTTTTCCAAGTTCTCTATGGTTCATACTACTTACTACTAGCCATAGATGCATCAAAATAAGCAAACAACACACGAAAAACAGAATCTGTCAAAGACAGAACAGTCTGTAGCAATCTGTAACTCTCGAATACTTATGGAACTTTAAAACTCCTACAAAAATAGGAGGTCCTGGGAAATTTGTCTATTGATCTACAGAAAAAAGAATCAACGCAAAGTCACGTTTCTGTGAATTACTAAAATTATTTTCGTGCGCGCAAATTTCTGTTTTTCAGCAGAATCAAATTAACTATCACCATAGGTTATCCTATAGGTTCTACTTGGCACAAACACTAATTAAAACATAAAAACACATATAAACAGAAGGTAGATGCAAAAATTTATTACTAAACAGAAACAAAAACAAAAAACACAAATAAAATTTCAAGCCTTTGCATCACATGTTCCAAAGTTAAGATAGTTCCATTAACCAAAAGAGGGGGTGGACCAAACAAATCTAACATGGAATTATAAGCATCAAAAGTGTGGCTACCCAAGAAATTCCCTCCGGTAATGGTATCAAGAATATATCTATTCCAAGGAGTAATGCCTACATAAAAATTGCGAAGAAGAATGGAAGTGGATTGCTTCCTAGTAGATCTATTTTAAGCATTGCAAATTCTATGCCAAGCATCCTTTAAGTTTTCTCCCTTCCTTTGTTTAAAATTAAGAACTTCATGATCGGGAGTGTTAACGATAATAGGATGAGTAGCCATTACGACAAGGTAAACGATCTAACACACGAGCAAACAAAAAGGCAAGCGAAAGAGAGAGGAGATTGGGAAAGAGAGGGCGAATAAAACGGCAAGGGTGAAGTGGGGGAGAGGAAAACGAGAGGCAAATGGCAAATAATGTAAATGCGAGGGAGATGAGTTTGTGATGGGTACTTGGTATATCTTGACTTGAGCGGAGACCTCCCCGGCAATGGCGCCAGAAATCCTTCTTCCTACATCTTGAGTTTGCGCTGGTTTTCCTTGAAGAGGAAAGGGTGATGCAGCAATGGTAACGTAAGTATTTCCCTCAGTTTTTGAGAACCAAGGTATCAATCCAATAGGAGGCTCCTCAAAAGTCCCATGCACCTACACAAACAAACAATAACTCACAACCAACGCAATAAAGGGGTTGTCAATCCCTTCACGACCTCTTGCGAAAGTGAGATCTGATAGAGATAATATGATAAGATAAATATATTTCTGGTATTTTATAATATAGATTGAAAAAGTAAAGATGCAAATAAAAGTAGATTGAAAACTTATATGATAAAAGATAGACCCGGGGGCCATAGGTTTCACTAGTGGCTTCTCTCAAGATAGCATAAGTATTACGGTGGGTGAACAAATTACTGTCGAGCAATTGATAGAAAAGAGAATAATTATGAGATTATCTAGGCATGATCATGTATATAGGCATCACGTCTCTGACAAGTAGACCGACTCCGGCCTGCATCTACTACTATTACTCCACACATCGGCCGCTATCCAGCATGCATCTAGAGTATTAAGTTCATAAAGAACAGAGTAATGCATTAAGAAAGATGACATGATGTAGAGGGATAAACTCATGCAATATGATACGAATCCCATCTTTTTATCCTCGATGGCAACAATACAATACGTGCCTTGCTGCCCCTACTGTCACTGGGAAAGGACGCCGCAAGATTGAACCCAAAGCTAAGCATTTCTCCCATTGCAAGAAAGATCAATCTAGTAGGCTAAATCAAACTGATAATTCAAAGAAACTTGCAAAGATAACTTAATCACACATAAAAGAATTCAGAGGAGATTCAAATATTTCTCATAGATAAACTTGATCATAAACCCACAATTCATCGGATCTCGACAAACACACCGCAAAAAGAGTTACATCGAATAGATCTCCAAGAAGATCGAGGAGAACATGTTATTGAGATTCAAAGAGAGAGAAGAAGCCATCTAGCTAATAACTATGGACCCGAAGGTCTATGGTAAACTACTCACAACTCATCGGAGAGGCTATGGTGTTGATGTAGAAGCCCTCCATGGCCGATTCCCCCTCTGACGGAGCGCCGGCGAAGGCTCCAAGATGGGATCTCGCGGATACAGAAGGTTATGGTGGTGGAAATAGTTTTTCGTGGTCGCCTCTGATGTTTTCGGGGTACGTGGGTATATATAGGAGGAAGAAGTAGGTCGGTGGATGCCCGAGGGGCCCACGAGATAGGGGAGCGCGCCTAGTAGGGGGGGCGCCCTCCACCCTCGTGGCCTCCTCGATTGCTTCTTGACTTGCACTCCAAGTCCTCTGGATCACGTTCATTCCAAAAATCACGCTCCTGAAGGTTTCGTTCCGTTTGGAATCCGTTTGATATTCCTTTTCTTCGAAACACTGAAATAGGCAAAAAAACAGCAATATGGGTTGGGCCTCCGGTTAGTAGGTTAGTCCCAAAAATGATATAAATGTGTAAAGTAAAGCCCATAAACATACAAAACGGGTAACATAATAGCATGGAACAATCAAAAATTATAGATACGTTGGAGACGTATCACACTTTATGTTTTAAAATAACGGCGAGACCATCAACAACAAATAAGAATAGAAACGTTGATAACTGGTCTCCCTGCCATAACCCACGTGATGGTGCGAACGAATTTGAGCTAGCTCCATTAACTTTGACAATATATGACATGCATTATTTCTTGGTATTTCATCGTCAATTGTGCGTGCCAGCAATCGTTCCACGGACTGGACATAAAGCAAGGAGATTCAGGGCCACCCTCGGGACCGGTTCGTGACACAGACTGCAACTGAGAGTACCATAAAGGGCCATGAGCGAGGAGGAGGATGAAGGAAATATGCCCTAGAGGCAATAATAAAGTTATTATTTATTTCCTTATTTCATGATAAATGTTTATTATTCATGCTAGAATTGTATTAACCGGAAACATAATACATGTGTGAATACATAGACAAACATACGGTCACTAGTATGCCTCTACTTGACTAGCTCGTTGAATCAAAGATGGTTACGTTTCCTAGCCATAGACATGAGTTGTCATTTGATTAACGGGATCACATCATTAGGAGAATGATGTGATTGACATGACCCACTCCATTAGCATAGCACCCGGTCGTTTATTATGTTGTTGTTGCTTTCTTCATGACTTATACATGTTCCTATGACTATGAGATTATGCAACTCCTGTTTACCGGAGGAACACTTTGTGTGCTACCAAACGTCACAACGTAACTGGGTTATTATAAAGGTGCTCTACAGGTGTCTCCGAAGGTACTTGTTGGGTTGGCGTATTTCGAGATTAGGATTTGTCACTTCGATTGTCGGAGAGGTATCTCTGGGCCCACTCGGTAATGCACATCACTTAAGACTTGCAAGCATTGCAACTAATGAGTTAGTTGCGGGATGATGTATTACGGAACGAGTAAAGATACTTGCCGATAACGAGATTGAACTTGGTATTGAGATACCGACGATCGAATCTCGGGCAAGTAACATACCGATGACAAAGGGAACAACGTATGTTGTTATGTAGTCTGACCGATAAAGATCTTCGTAGAATATGTGGGAGCCAATATGAGCATCCAGGTTCCGCTATTGGTTATTGATCGGAAACGTGTTTCGGTCATGTCTACATTGTTCTCGAACCCGTAGGGTCCGCACGCTTAAGGTTTCGATGATAGTTATATTATGAGTTTATGAGTTTTGATGTACCGAAGGAGTTCGGAGTCTCGGATGAGATCGGGGACATGACGAGGAGTCTCAAAATGGTCGAGATGTAAAGATCGATATATTGGACGACTATATTCGGAGTTCGGAAAGGTTCCGAGTGATTCGGGTATTTTTCGGAGTACTAGAGAGTTATGGGAATTCGTCGGGGAGTATATGGGCCTTATTGGGCCATACGGGACTAGAGGAGAGAGGCCGAAAGGAAGGAGGAGCGCAGCCCCCCTCTGGTCCGAATTGGACAAGGGGTGCAGCCCCCTTTTCCTTCCTCCTCTCCCCCTCTTTCCTTCTCTCCTACTCCAACAAGGAAGGGGGGGAGTCCTACTCCCGGTGGGAGGAGGACTCGTCCTGGCGCGCCCCTCCTGGCCGACCGAACCCCTCCTCCTAGCTCCTTTATATACGGGGGCAGGGGGGCACCTCTAGACATAACCACAATTGATCCCTTGGATCTCTTAGCCGTGTGCGGTGCCCCCCTCCACCATAGTCCTCCTTGATAATATTGTAGCGGTGCTTAAGCGAAGCCCTGTGACGGTAGAACATCAAGATCGTTATCACGCCGTCGTGCTGACGGAACTCTCCCTCGACACTCGGCTGGATTGAAGTTCGAAGGACGTCATCGAGCTGAACGTGTGCTAGAACTCAGAGGTGCCGTAGTTTCGGTGCTTGATCAGTCGGGCCGTGAAGACGTACGACTACATCAACCGCGTTGTTCTAACGCTTCCGCTTTCGGTCTATGAGGGTACGTGGACACACTCTTCCCTCTCGTTGCTATGCATCACCATGATCTTGCGTGTGCGTAGGAAAATTTTGAAATTACTAAGTTCCCCACCAGTGGCATCCAAGCCAGGTTTTATGCGTTGATGTTATATGCACGAGTAGAACACAAGTGAGTTGTGGGCGATACAAGTCATACTGCTTACCAGCATGTCATACTTTGGTTCGGCGGTATTGTTGGATGAAGCGGCCCGGACCTACATTACGCGTACGCTTACGCGAGACTGGTTCTACCGACGTGCTTTGCACATAGGTGGCTGGCGGGTGTCAGTTTCTCCAACTTTAGTTGAACCGAGTGTGGCTACGCCCGGTCCTTGCGAAGGTTAAAACAGCACCAACTTGACAAACTATCGTTGTGGTTTTGATGCATAGGTAAGAACATTTCTTGCTAAGCCCGTAGCAGCCACGTAAAACTTGCAACAACAAAGTAGAGGACGTCTAACTTGTTTTTGTAGGGCATGTTGTGATGTGATATGGTCAAGATGTGATGCTATATTTTATTGTATGAGATGATCATGTTTTGTAACCGAAGTTATCGGCAACTGGCAGGAGCCATATGGTTGTCGCTTTATTGTATGAAATGCAAACGCCCTGTAATTGCTTTACTTTATCACTAAGCGGTAGCGATAGTCGTAGAAGAAATAGATGGCGTAACGACAACGATGCTACAATGGAGATCAAGGTGTCGCGCCGGTGACGATGGTGATCACGACGGTGCTTCGGAGATGGAGATCACAAGCACAAGATGATGATGGCCATATCATATCACTTATATTGACTGCATGTGATGTTTATGTTTTATGCATCTTATCTTGCTTTGATTGACGGTAGCATTTTAAGATGATCCCTCGCTAAATTATCAAGAAGTGTTCTCCCTGAGTATGCACCGTTGTGAAAGTTCTTCGTGCTGAGACACCACATGATGATCGGGTGTGATAGGATCTACGTTCAAATACAATGGGTGCAAAACAGTTGCACACACGGAATATTCAGGTTAAACTTGACGAGCCTAGCATATAACAGATATGGCCTCGAAACACGGAGACCGAAAGGTCGAGCGTGAATCATATAGTAGATATGATCAACATAGTGACGTTCACCATTGAAACTACTCCATCTCACGTGATGATCGGACATGGTTTAGTTGATTTGGATCACGTGATCACTTAGAGGATTAGAGGGGTGTCTATCTAAGTGGGAGTTCTTAAGTAATATGATTAATTGAACTTTAATTTATCATGAACTTAGTCCTGGTAGTATTTTGCAAATTATGTTCTAAATCAATAGCTTGCGTTGTTGCTTTCATATGTTTATTTTGATATGTTCCTAGAGAAAATTGTGTTGAAAGATGTTAGTAGAAATGATGAGGATTGGATCCGTGATCTGAGGTTTATCCTCATTGTTGCATAGAAGAATTATGTTCTTGATGCACCGCTAGGTGACAGACCTATTGCAGGAGCAGATGCAGACGTTATGAACGTTTGGCTAGCTCAATATGATGACTACTTGATAGTTAAGTGCACCATGCTTAACGTCTTAGAATCGGGATTTCAAAGACGTTTTGAACGTCATGGACCATATGAGATGTTCCAGGAGTTGAAGTTAATATTTCAAGCAAATACCCGAGTTGAGAGATATGAAGTCTCCAACAAGTTCTATAGCTAAAAGATGGAGGAGAATTGCTCAACTAGTGAGAAAGTACTTAGATTGTCTGAGTACTACAATCGCTTGAATCAAGTGGGAGTTAATCTTCCAGATAAGATAGTGATTGGCAGAGTTCTCTAGTCACCATCACCAAGTTACTGGAACTTCGTGATGAACTATAAATGCAAGGGATGACGTAAACGATTCCCGAGCTCTTCGTGATGCTGAAATCGATGAAGGTAGAAATCAAGAAAGAGCATCAAGTGTTGATGATTGACAATACCACTAGTTTCAAGAAAGGGCAAAGGGAAAGAAAGGGAACTTCAAGTAGAATGACAAGCAAGTTGTCACTCCCGCGAAGAATCCCAAAGCTAGACCAAAGCCTGAAACTGAGTGCTTACACTGCAAAGGAAATGGTCACTGGAAGCGGAAATACCCTGAATATTTGGTGGATAAGAAGGATGGCAATGTGAACAAAGGTATATTTGATATACAGGTTATTGATGTGTACCTTACTAGTGTTTATAGTAGCCCCTGAGTATTTGATACTTGTTCGATTGCTAAAAATTAGTAACTCGAAACAGGAGTTACAGAATAAACAGAGACTAGTTGAGAGTGAAGTGATGATGTGTGTTGGAAGTGGTTCCAAGATTGATATGATCATCATCGTACACTCCCTATACTTTTGGGATTAGTGTTAAACCTAAATAAATGTTATTTGGCGTTTGCATTGAGCATGAATATGATTTGATCATGTTTATTGCAATACGGTTATTCATTTAAAGTCAGAGAATAATTGTTGTTCTGTTTAAATGAATAAAACCTTCAATGGTCATACACCCAATGAAAATGGTTTGTTGGATCTCGATCGTAGTGATACACATATCCATAATATTGATGCCAAAAGATGCAAAGTTGATAATGATAGTGCAACATATTTGTGGCACTGCCGTTTAGGTCATATCGGTGTAAAGCGCATGAAGAAACTCCATAAATATGGATTTTTGGAATCACTTGGTTATGAATCATTTGATGCTTGCGAACCGTGCCTTTTGGGCAAGATGACTAAAACTCTATTCTCCGGAACAATGGAATGAGCTACTGACTTATTGGAAATAATACATACCGATGTATGTGATCCAATGAGTGTCGATGCTTGTGGCAAGTATCATTATTTTCTGACCTTCACAGATGATTTGAGCAGATATGGGTATATCTACTTAATGAAACACAAGTCTGAAACATTTGAAAAGTTCAAAGAATTTCAGAGTGAAGTGGAGACTCGTCGTAACAAGAAAATAAAGTTTCTACGATCTGATCGTGGAGGAGAATATTTGAGTTACGAGTTTGGCCTTCATATAAAACAATGTGGAATAGTTTCATAGTTCACACCACCTGGAAACACCACAACGTTATGGTGTGTCCGAACGTCGTAACCGCACTTTATTGTATATTGTGCGACCTATGATGTCTGTTATTGGTTTACCATTATCGTTTTGGGGTTATGCATTAAAGACAGTTGCATTCACTTTAAAAAGGGCACCATCAAAATCCGTTGAGATGACGCCTTATGAACTGTGGTTTGGCAAGAAACCAAAGTTGTCGTTTCTTAAAGTTTGGGGCTGCGATGCTTATGTGAAAAAGTTTCAACCAGATAAGCTTAAACCCAAATCGGAGAAGTGCGTCTTCATAGAATACCCAAAGGGAATTGTTGGGTACACCTTCTATCACAGATCCGAAGGCAAAAGTCATTGTTGCTAAGAATGGATCCTTTCTAGAGAAGGAGTTTCTCTCGAAAGAAGTGAGTGGGAGGGAAGTAGAACTTGATGAGGTAACTGTACCCGCTCCCTTGTTGGAAGGTAGTTCATCACAGAAATCAGCTCCTGTGATTCCTACACCAATTAGTGAGGAAGCTAATGATGATGATCATGAAGCTTCAGATCAAGTTACTACCGAACCTCGTAGGTCTTCTAGAGTACGGTCCGCACCAGAGTGGTACGGTAATCCTATTCTGGAAGTCATATTACTAGACCATGATGAACTTACGAACTATGAGGAAGCGATGATGAGCCCACATTCCGTGAAATGGCTTGAGGCCATAAAATCTGAGATATGATCTATGTATGAGAACAAAGTATGGACTTTGATTGACTTGCTCGATGATCAGCAAGCCATGTTAAATAAATGGATCTTCAAGAGGAAGACAGACACTGATAGTAGTTTTACTATCTACAAAGCTCAACTTGTCGCAAAAGGTTTTTCGACAAGATCAAGGTGTTGAATACAATGAGATTTTCTCACTCGTATCGATGCTTAAATTCTGTCCGAATCATGTTAGCAATTGCCACATTTTATGAAATCTGGCAAATGGATGTCAAAACTGCATTCCTTAATGGATTTTTTTAAAGAAGAGTTGTATATGATACAACCAGAAGGTTTTGTTAATCCTGAAGGTGCTAACAAAAAATATGCAAGCTCCAGCGATACATCGATGGACTGGTGCAAGCATCTCGGAGTTGGAATATACGCTTTGATGAGTTGATCAAAGCATATGGTTTTATACAGACTTTTGGAAAGGCCTGTATTTACAAGAAAGTGAGTGGGAGCACTACAGCCTTTCTGATAAGTATATGTGAATGACATATTGTTGATCGGAAATGATGTAGAATTTTCTGGAAAGCATAAAGGAGTGTTTGAAAGGAATTTTTCAAAGAAAGACCTTGGTGAAGCTGCTTACACATTGAGTATCAAGATCTATTGAGATAGATCAAGACGCTTGATAAGATTTTCAATTAGTACATACCTTGACAAGATTTTGAAGTAGTTCAAAATGGAACAGTCAAAAAAAGAGTTCTTGCCTGTGATGCAAAGGTATGAAGTTGAGTAAGACTCAAAACCCGACCATGGCAGAAAATGGAAAGAGAATGAAAAGTCATTCCCTATGCTTCAGTCATAGGTTCCATAAAATATGCTATGCTGTGTACCAGACCTATTGTATACCTTGCTTTGAGTTTGGCAAAGGAATACAATTTTGATCTAAGAGTAGATCACTGGACAGTGGTCAAGAATATCCTTAGTGAGGACTAAGGAGATGTTTTTCGATTATGGAGGTGATAAAAGAGTTCGTTGTAAAGAGTTACATCGATGCAAGCTTTTACACCAATCCAGATGACTCTAAGTCTCAATCTGGATACATATTGAAAGTGGGAGCAATTAACTAGAGTAGCTCCGTGCAAAGCATTGTAGACATAGAATATTTGCAAAATACATACGGCTCTGAATATGACAGACTCGTTGACTAAACTTCTCTCACGAGCAAAACATGATCATACCTTAGTACTCTTTGGGTGTTAATCACATAGCGATGTGAACTAGGTTATTGACTCTAGTAAACCCTTTGGGTGTTGATCACATGATGATGTGAACTATGGGTATTAATCACATACAGATGTGAATATTGGTGTTAAATCACATGGCGATGTGAACTAGATTATTGACTCAAGTGCAAGTGGGAGACTAAAGGAAATATGCCCTAGAGGCAATAGTAAAGTTATTATTTATTTCCTTATTTCATGATAAATGTTTATTATTCATGCTAGAATTGTATTAACCAGAAACATAATACATGCGTGAATACATAGACAAACATAGTGTCACTAGTATGCCTCTACTTGACTAGCTCGTTGAATCAAAGATGGTTACGTTTCCTAGCCAAAGACATGAGTTGTCATTTGATTAACGGGATCACATCATTAGGAGAATGATGTGATTGACATGACCCACTCCGTTAGCATAGCACCCGATCGTTTAGTATGTTGTTGTTGCTTTCTTCATGACTTATACATGTTCCTATGACTATGAGATTATGCAACTCCCATTTATCGGAGGAACACTTTGTGTGCTACCAAACGTCACAACGTAACTGGGTGATTATAAATGTGCTCTACAGGTGTCTCCGAAGGTACTTGTTGGGTTGGCGTATTTCGATATTAGGATTTGTCACTCCGATTGTCGGAGAGGTATCTTTGGGCCCACTCGGTAATGCACATCACTTAAGCCTTGCAAGCATTGCAACTAATGAATTAGTTGCGGGATGATGTATTACGGAACGAGTAAAGAGACTTGCCGGTAACGAGATTGAACTAGGTATTGAGATACCGACGATCGAATCTCGGGCAAGTAACATACCGATGACAAAGGGAACAATGTATGTTGTTATGCGGTCTGACCGATAAAGATCTTCATAGAATATGTGGGAGCCAATATGAGCATCCAGGTTCCGCTATTTGGTTATTGACCGGAAATGTGTTTCGGTCATGTCTACATTGTTCTCGAACCCGTAGGGTCCGCACACTTAAGGTTTCGATGATAGTTATATTATGAATTTATGAGTTTTGATGTATCGAAGGAGTTCAGAGTCCCGGATGAGATCGGGGACATGATGAGGAGTCTCGAAGTGGTCGAGACGTAAATATCGATATATTGGACGACTATATTCGGAGTTCGGAAGGGTTCCGAGTGATTCGGGTATTTTTCGGAGTACCAGAGAGTTACGGGAATTCGTCGGGGAGTATATGGGCCTTATTGGGCCATATGGGAATAGAGGAGAGAGGCCGAAAGGAAGGAGGCGCGCAGCTTCCCTCTGGTCCGAATTGGACAAGGGGTGCAGCCCCCTTTTCCTTCCTCCTCTCCCCCTCTTTCCTTCTCTCCTACTCCAACAAGGAAGGGGGGGAGTCCTACTCCCGGTGGGAGGAGGACTCCTCCTGGCGCGCCCCTCCTGGCCGGCCGAACCCCTCCCCCTGGCTCCTTTATATACGGGGGCAGGAGGGCACCTCTAGACATAACCACAATTGATCCCTTGGATCTCTTAGCCGTGTTCGGTGCCCCCCTCCACCATAGTCCTCCTCGATAATATTGTAGCGGTGCTTAAGCGAAGCCCTGCGACTGTAGAACATCAAAATCATCACCACGCCGTCATGCTGACGGAACTCTCCCTCGACACTCGGCTGGATCGGATTTCGAGGGACGTCATCGAGCTGAACGTGTGCTAGAACTCGGAGGTGCTGTAGTTTCGGTGCTTGATCGGTCGGGCCGTGAAGACGTACGACTACATCAAACGCGTTGTTCTAACGCTTCCGCTTTCGGTCTACGAGGGTACGTGGACACACTCTTCCCTCTTGTTGCTATGCATCACCATGATCTTGCGTGTGCGTAGGAAATTCTTTAAATTACTACGTTCCCCAACAGAGGAGATGACGAAGCAAAAGCCCTAGCCGAAGTGGAGAGGAGGCACGGGTACCTGGTTCATGACGTCGGGCTTGGCCTCTAGGGGGAGCCACCGCTTAACCATGGCAGCCGATATGCCGTGGGTGGAAGGGACGGAGAGTAGTATCGGCGGGAGGCAGTTTAGCGAGGTCGCCTTGTTTCTTGTGCGACCAATTAGGCACGCTAGTGGGGGGTGCTCAGGTTTTGCTTCCTTGCTTTCTTGGCGGCGGGTGTTTAGATTTAATAGTTGGTATAAACCATTGGCTAAGACCAGTTATTGTTTCATGCAAATTTACAAATACCGCCCCTTTTTCACACCACGCGTCTTGCATGTATGATTCAAGAATATATTGAGGTGCTTTATCTTCCAGTCCAATTACTCTCTCCCCTTTCACTACACAGATTTTGCTAGGGTTTGGCCTTTCAAGAGTCCGAGCTAAGGGATGCGCACCCCGTGGTCACTTTGCATCGAGTGCAGACCTTCATTTATCCTCTCAAAGGACATGCCATGCCCTTTGATTTCAGCTCTGTTTTTAGAGAAAAGATACGTCCGATTTTATAAATAAAGTCATAGGGATGAGTAGCAACAGACCACCAGCACATTTCAGCTCTTGGGTACGCTAAGAGCATCTCCAACAGGCGCGCAACACGCGCCGCGTTAAAAACTACTTTGCCGTGTGCGCTTTGCCTGGTTTTACGCGGCCTGCAACATTGGCTCCAACAGCCGCGCTAAAATGTAGCGTGCGCGCGCCGCTCTAGCAGCGCGTAAAAAATAGTTCGGCACATAGTCTGCTTCTACGATACAAAATGCGTACATCTAGACTTCTCCAACGATATATAGTTCTACTACGTCCACATAGTCTGCTTCTACGATACAAAATAAAACTGGCTTCTCCAACGATATATACTTCTACTACGTCCACATAGCCTGCTTCTACGATACAAAATAAAACTGGCTTCTCAGTTCTACTACGTCCACATAACCTGCTTCTATGATACAAAATAAAAACTACTGCTACTCTTTCTTCGACTCGGACTCTGCCTCGGTGATGTCCTCCTCCGGCGTCTGAGCATAGGCGTCAAGGAACCGCTCGCGGGAGTCCCGGGACAACGCATCACCTAGCTCCATGTTGTATTTAGCGACCGCCTTCCGCGTTCGCTTGTCCTTGCAATAGGCGGCTCGCTCCTTCCTCCTCTCCTCCCTCTCCGCCCTCCTCTCGGCGAAGAACTGTTCTTCGTTAATGATGTCTTGCGGGAAGCGTTGCCTCCACACCGCCATGGCTTCCTCGTCCATCTCGGCCTGGCTAAGACGGCGCTCCCGCCTCTGGTGTTTGTGACGATCCTCGTCAGTGGTAAGCCGCGGGAAAGGCGCGAACTCTTGTGCCCGCTCCCGCGTCGACACGTCGGTAAAGTTCATGTCCCAACGGGACCGCCGGAGGCGCCACGCCGCAACGTCGTACGCGCGGACGCCATCCTGGGCGGTGTCGAAGGTTCCGAGGCCAAGGCGCACGCCGCCGCCCGACTGAATCGAGGCGGAGTAGGTGCCGGACGGGCGCACGTGGACGCCGCGCTAGCCTGAACCTCCCCGGCGGCGAGGCAGCATGGTGGCGCGGTGGTGGCGTGTCGGCGGCGAGGAGGAAAATCAGTGGAGAGAGCGAGAGAGAGCGGCAGATGGCGCTGCCGTTTTATAGGCGCGCGCGAAGCGGCGCGCCAAATCTAGCGCGCGAGCTGCCGCCTTTTCTCCCGCGTGCGTGATCGTTTCCTGCCACCGCTGGAGCGCGCGAAACCGGTCGACACGTGCTAAAAAACAATTTTACCGCGCGGGCGCGTCTTTTAGCACGCCTGTTGAAGATGCTCTATAAGGTATTAATTCAGGAGAAAGGGGTCGTCATCCATTCGTGATATTTACGATGCTGAATAACCGAACTGTGCATGTGCGTGAAGTGTTACACCCGGCTGTAAAATCTATGAGGCACTGGATATAATCGACATACACGATCAGCGCTGCAACCATCGTCAAGGTTCATAAAGGGATGTTGCGTGCAACCATCGTCAAGGTTCATAATTGGCATCGTAAATATGAATCGCTGCTGTGCGAGAACTAGCTGAACATGCATAACCTTTATTTAAGAAAAGCTCATGCAATGCATGTGTTCGACGAGCTTTTGTGCACTCTTACATAAAATAATATTTTTCAGTTTTTAATGCAGGCTATATATCCAGAAATAAGGACGGCAGTCACTCCCGGGCTCTCACAGCGATCAGGCACTTTCGGCCGTCGGATCGGTTTGCTTGATGCGATTCTGGGCGTCGGATCGAGATATGGATGAACCTGGGCCATCGGATCTGGAGCTGGCACTGCTGGAATGAATAGTTACTCGTTTCGCTCGCTCTTGCTCACTCCGTGGCTCCTGGCTGGGTCTCGCTGACTTGTGGGGCAGCCCATTTGGTGGGCCCCGCCTGTCATTCTGTAACGCCCCAGATTCGATGTGCCAGGTGTCTGCCAGTTTTTCGCCTTCTTTGCCAAGTCATTTGCTTGCGTGTTGCATTTTATCATGTCATCATGTGCATTGCATTGCATTGCATTCGTGTTCGTCTCATGCATCCGAGCCTTTTCCCCGTTGTCCGTTTTGCAACCCGGCACTCCTATGCCCTCCGGCGTTCCCCTTTTGTCTCTCGTTGTGAGCGGGTGTTAAACTTTCTCGGAATGGCCCGAGGCTTGCCAAGTGGCCTTGGTACACCATCGGTAGACCGCCTGTCAAGTTTCGTGCCATTTGGAGTCCGTTTGATACTCCTGGTTAACCGCGTAGCCCGAAACCCCCCTTTCTCTTTGCAGCCCAACACCCCTCCAAACTAGCCCAAAACCCATCTAACTCCCCTCCATGCTCTCGGTCGTTCGATCACGATCGCGTGGCCAAAAACCGCTCCTCATTTGGACTCTCCTAGCTCCCAAAATCTATAAATATGCCCTCTCCGTCCAAATTCGCGGATCAAATCCCCCCCGAAACCCTAGCCGTCTCCTCCCTCACTGCGCCGGACATGTCCGCTCCGCCGCCGGACATGTCCAACCCCCTCGCCGCCGCCACGTGTCGCCTTCCGATTCGCCCCCGCCGCCGTCTCCACCGCGCGGCC